>NC_046373.1:18493117-18569778 GCF_011125445.2 Fundulus heteroclitus | reverse complement strand
CATGAGGCGAAAGCAGGAAGAATAAAAATGAGACGATCCTGTTGGTCAGTGAGGACGAGTAGCGGCTGATCGGCCAGCTTGGCGACATCCTGTCTCTGTTGACTCAGCTCGTCCTTGTGACAAGTGAGAGAAACGGCGTGTGAAAGGCGAAGCCGTCGTCACCCAGAAGTGCACAGCTACTGGTGACAGAATAACAACCGGGCCTTTTGTTGCGACGGTTGTATTTATTTAAGGAAAATATTCCCTTCTTTGGAGTTTCAGCGGGACCAGCGGCGGAGCATCGATCCTGTTCTTCCACAAACATTTAAAGGTCATATTTGAATGCTTAACCTTTTACTTATGTGTGGGGGTTTCTCTCACGCGTTCGCCGCCTTCATGGACAATTCTCCACATGTGTGGACCTTTTATAATTGATGCTGCTCTGTTTCCTCTTAATCTGTCCCCATTATACAAATGCAAACCACGCGCAGCGCTGAAAGGGAACGTCTGGAATCCCAAGAATGTTTTTGGTGAAGACGAAGTCTGACCTGGATCTCCTGATCTAACCTGACTGCCGACGGGAGTTTCTGTGCGTTATACTATAACCAGAGTTACAGTTTAATTCCTGAAAGGGTTGCATTTCTGACGGGTCACGGACAAAAGGAAAGGACGCTTACAGGAACGCTGGACTTTAAGCAGAAACCAACTGCGTGCCCTTTTTAGAAGATAAAGTGGCATCACTGACTGTAGCTTGATTATAGGGGGCCTTACTTAATTAGTTATTCTATTTTAAGTTTTTAAGTTTTTGTCCCAACCACAAACTTTAGATTACTTGGATTTTATGTGATAGACTGACACTGAGTAAGATAAAATTGATGCATGGTTTTCAAAAATGTTTCACAGATAAAATCTCCCATTTGTGTTCAGCTCTGCTGAGTCAACCCTTTGCAGAGCCACCAGTCACAGCAGCAAGTCTTGCTGTGTGTCTGTACCAGCTCTGCACATCTAGAGGACTGAGTTTCTCCCTCATGCTTCTCGGTCAGTCTGGAACGAGAGCGCTGTAAACGGCATATTATCCGGACTCGCCACAGGTTCTTAATTAGATTTAGGTCTGGACTTTGCCAAGGCCTTTTTATCAGGCTTTGAACCGCCATCCTAGTCTCAAGTCTTTTCCTGCCAATAACAAGTTTTCTTCCAGTATTGCCCTGCATTTATTTCCCATCAAGCCCGACTAGCTTCCCTGTCCCTGCTGAAGAAAAGTATCTCCACAGCATGTTCCTGTCAACGCCGTGTTTTACTGCAGGGGAGCCATGCGGTGTTGAGCGTATTGGCCAGAAAGTTCAGTTTCTGACCAGAGAAAGTCCTTCCACATGTTTCCTATCTGCTGCGTGGCTTGGAGCCCACTGGTAGTTTTCTTATTCCCATTTTTCTAAAAGGCCCAGATTTGTGTAGTGTGTAGCAAACCGTCCCGTGGAAAGAGTCTCCTCAGAGATAACACGGTCCTCTCGTTTGTCTCTACGATTGTCTCTAAACTTGCCTGGAAGCTGAATTTTCGCAGTATTTGTGCGTTCACACGCACGAGAATCCATCTTGTACCGCTCCCGCTTCAACCGATTGTGACCGAAACCAAAAAACGGTTCGGGCCAATCACGTTGCAGTATTGGGGTTTAGGGCGGGACGTACTGCTGTGACGAAAGCAATAGCTGGCGGGCCCACAGCCCCAACCAAAATAAACATGGCAGCCTCAGCAGGATCTGTTTTGTAAGAATCCACAATTTAATCTTTGAAAGAAGAACAGCAAGAAATGCCTTGACTCGCTTACTTGTTGTCGTTTCTCATGACGCCTGCTGCTTACATTTTCATTTGATAACATGATTGGCTAAATTCAAACTTTGGGCAGTAGGTGTTACTTCACCCAATCAGCTTGGAAAGTTTCGCTAGTTGTGCTGGGTTTATTCAAGGAGGGGCTGAACACAAAGTTTGATAACATGTCTTTCCACTTCCCAACTATGCACTGCTTTGTGTTGTTCCATGGCGTAGCATTTGTATTAAAAGGGACAAAGTGTGAAAAATGTTGAGGAGGGATGAATACTTTTGCAAGGAGCTGAGAGGAGCACCCAAGCTGCTGGAAAAGGGCGACGCTTATTTCATTCCTTTCAACTAGATGAATAAAAACGCGCTGCATGTGTGTACGTGCAAAACCGTGCCGTGTGTGTGCCCGAGTTGGTGTGTGTGTGTGTGTGTGTGTGTGTGTGTGTGTGTGTGTGTGTGTGTGTGTGTGTGTGTGTCCGGCTCAGAGTAAACAGTGTACGGCTGACTGGCTCTGCTCTGAAGTTTGGTGGCTGGGAAGCAAGGGAAGGGGGAGGCCCATTCCTGACAGAGCCCCTTACTGTTTAATGCTCCACAGAGCCGGGACAATGGCACGAGGACTCGCCTACTCATTTTTACCTCTCAGCAAATTAGGTGGTCATGCTCAGGTTATGTTGCAAATATATTAGCTGACGGAGCTGGTTAGGAGCCTGTCTGGAAACCAGGGGAAAAAAAAAAATGTATGTGTGTGTGTATGTGTATATATATATATATATATATATATATATATATATATATATATATATATATATATATATATATATATATATATATATCTATCTATCCGACATAACAGTGGTTAGAGCTGCTAACCTACATCAACCAGATCCTGTGGTCTGGGCACTCATTGGTTTTCAGCAGGTGCTCCAGTTTCCTCCTACTGTCCAGAAACATGCATGTCGGGTTAACTGGCCTCATGGGTATCTCAACATTTCTCTGTGCCGTCCTGGAATGGAATGGCGACTGAGATGGGCACCAGCCTCCCCACGGTGTCCTTGAACCGAATTAGGCTTGTTCAGAAATCAGATTAACAGAAGATCTTACTTTAGTGTGTTGCGTAAACAAACACGTCTACCTGCTGTAAACTTTGCGTGGTCGTTTTACCCTCCTGGTCAAACTAATCGTTTTATTTTATATATCCAAGGAAAATAAAAGCGGGAAATTGTGTCAGTTTCAAACGGAAATCTGAACGAAAATAACTCTTTGCGGTTATATTAAAGGAAAAAGCATTTGGTTTCAGTAGCTCCAGTCTACTGAAACACATTTGTGCAGTTGTTCACATCAGAGAAACCGTCTTGTTTTTTGCTGCTTATGCATTTTACCATAAAGAATAATGCTACTCCTTGCTGTAAATGCACTTCAAACTGCATGTCTCTGTTTTGTAGTCCAGCATCTCTTGTATAAATTTTTAATATTCAAGCCCAGGCTGATTTAACACTATTTTCTTTTTTTCTCAGATTTTATAAAAGCCTCTCTCTCCAGAGACATCACACATTTCCTATCACAAGCTGAAGCACACTTCACGACCTCTTAAACTGACTGGGAATATGTTCCTCTCCCGCAGTCTTAAAAGTGGATAATTAACGCAGCAAACACCCGACGTAGAGAGTTCAGGGTTTATTTTCTGCTGCAGCCAGTAAACCTCGGATGCCACCAGCTCATTTGTTTCCCAAAGGCCAACAAAAAAAAGCATTTTTACAATCTTCCTTTACTGTCTTTAGGCTGTTTGAATTCAAAAAGCCCAGATGATGGTCCCTTTTGTGGCCTAAAATGTGACACAAATATTTTAGTTCTCAAATGAATCCATTCCTGTCTTGGTTTTCCTTCTGTCTGTCCACACCCTTCAGCTTCAGGTGAGTTCAGACTCAGACTGAACAAAGAGCTTCGTATAACCTATTCGTCGTCACGGGAATACAAGACATTCTGGTTGAGAAGGAATCCTACCTGTGGAGCAGCGAAACGATGACAAGTTTATCAGGATATACCTTCAGTATATTTTAGCCAAGTCAGAGTGACGCTGCTTGGGAACAGGAAACAGAAAAAATAGAATAAAGCTGCACATTCTCCAGCTTTAGCAGCCCTGTAAGCCACTTTGTTTCGCTTGGAACTCATTCATTGTATATTTTCCATAAATATAGTCTGTTTGGGATAGTATAGGATCAGAATCAACAGGCAGGGTAAACCCTGAACAGGTCGTCAGTCTATCACAGGGCAACATAAACAATTATGCACACACACTCATACCTAAGGGCAATTAAGAGTAGCATAACAGTCCTGTTTATGGACCGTGAGAGAAAACTGCAGTACCTGGAGAGAATCCACACATGCACAGGGAGAAAATGCAAACTCCATGCAGAAAGACCCCAGGTTGAACACAGAACATTCTGCCTGCAAGGCAACAGTGCTACCAACTGCGCCACTTCTTGGTCTTTTTAAAGGAGCATAGTGTAAATTCCAGGATTTTTGCAGACGTCTGCCCCCTCTGGCGACAACTTGGAATGACAGCAGTGTTGTACACGTGCATGGGAGAAGAGGAAAAGCATCTTCCACTCCAACTGCACAGGTCTTTTGTTCAGAGGCTTTATGTCTTCTGAGGTCAGAAAGTTATAAATATCTATCACTTTCTCATGAACTGACTAATTCAGCCTGTAGAAGCAACTGCGGTAAATGGAGGGCGACTCATTTTATACGACCGGCAACTGTAAGGGCACACTGCAAAAACAGATCTAAAAATAAGTCAAATGTTCTTAAAATTTGTGTTTTTTGTCCTAGATTTGAGCAGGTAAATAATATTATCTGCCAATGGAATGAGTATTTTGACTCCTAAAATAAGATAAGTAGACATCCTGCACTTGAAATAAGATGATGGAGATGAGTTGTTCCTATTTTCAGAGCAAAAGTCTTATTGCACTGGCAGATCATCTTATTAACCTGCGCAACTCAAGGACAGATACACTCATTGTAAGAAAATATTACTAATTTTTAGTTCCATTTGTGCAGTGCATATATGAGAAAGGGAGGGGAAAAAATTAACAAACCATGAACTACGCACCTCTTTAAGCATGATATCCTTAAAAGGAAAATTGTAAATATGTTTATTTACATGTTTCTACAAACAGCCTCTGTCGGAGTGACACAAATAAGCATGGCATTAATCTGGTTACCCTGACGTTACGTGAAACCGTTTGACAGCCCGGGGGGAAGAAACTCTGTTGCGTCGACCTGAGTAAACAGTTTGTGTGCAGGGTGTGTGGGGTCTGCTGAGATGTACAAGTCCTGGATGGAGGGCAGGTCAACCCTGATGGTCATCTTTGCAGACCTGATTGTTTGTTGCAGTTTGGACCTGTCCTGTTTAGTGAATGAGCCAAACTACACAGTGATGGGTGAACACAGGACAGTCTGTATAATGGCCATGTAAAAGATGACAAGCAGCTCCTGTGGAAGGTCGTAGATCTTGATGTACCACAGGAAGCACAGTCCCTGCTGGGTCTTCTTCAGAACAGTCACTATCTATCAAGACCAGCTCAGTGGGATCAGCTCCAGGTGGTTCTGGCCGCTGCAGCGTACCAGCCGAGCCACTTCCTGTCCATATGCGGACTTTCCCTCATCCTGGGTCAGAATAATTGTTACATAACAATTATTCCAATTAAATATTTCACAAAATTCCCGTCACTTTGATCTGTTTTCTGTGATCTATATTTATTTAAAAATGGAATCTCATTTTCCTTTATCCCAGCAGTTTATGAAATAAACATAACATTTAAACTGTTGTATAAACAAAGCTGTACGGCATGTTGACATTATTTCCCACCAAAAATGAAGTGATTGGTTTTACCATACAGAAAAGGCTTTTATTTTGTAGTAATGCAATGGCTGTGAGGTTTTTGCTGAGTGAAAAGTCAATTGGGGATGTGCAGAAGGTCTCTGAGGTGATATGTTTGCGATATCAGGATTTATTCAGCAACAAACTAAAAAAATAAAAATAATACATTATTCAAGTTATTACATTTTTAGAACTAAAGGCATTTCCATATTTCTTCTCCAATTTGTCATTAGTTATATCTTCACTGGCGTTACCTTGTGGGAGTGTGGAAAATAAAAATAAAAAGTAAAATTTATTTCAAGTTTTTAATTATGTTCCCCAATTGCACCTGCTTATAAAACAGGATTTCATTATAATAGCGCCACACTGCTATGCTTCTGCTATTGAGTAACAGAAAAAATAAGATCTGTTGAGAAATCGTCTAAAATAAACAGGAAGCTTAAAAGTTTTGCCATAATTTCAAATAAAAGGACAGATTGTGTTGTCAAGTAGAAAATTTTATGAAAAGTTTTAAAAAAAAAGTTGATGATGATACCAAGTTTATTTATCTGACAGCTTGACATGAAAATTATAAATATTTAGTAAAATTAAAAGTTCAGAAACAGTTAACCAATTCATTATTAATGCAAGTTTCTTAATAGTGTTACCCAAGGTTTTTTTTTTAGTGTTTTTAACTTTAAGGAATGTAATGTTTTTATGGTTCTTGCTGTATTCATATATGTAGGAAAGCTAGTTATATGTATTTCTGTGGTGTTTTCTAAAGCAAAAGCTATATTTGCAATTAATGCATGCAGTGATGTGTAATCATAAAAAAAATCATATTAAAAATTTAAATGGCAGAATATATTTTGTATTTCTGTAATGAGAAAATAAACTTTCTTTAGGTGACTGTTGACACCGAAGACCAATAAAATAAATTATTAGATCTTTGTCAAAGTAGTAGACAGATGAAAGCGAATCATTTGTAGATTTATGCAGTTTACATGTCAGATAATGTAATAACAAAAAAAATTTTTTTGTATATCTGTGTCTCTGAGAGTTAACCTTTCCTGCAAAATTAACCGTATCTTGTAATTGCATGGCAGCTATACTTCCTTGTTTGTATACTGGAGGCCTTTTTGTCCCGTTGGATCGCCTAAATTTGCATTTTTGTTTTCCTCCATGTGTTGCTCAGAAACAGAAAGCGACAATGGGAACTCCTTCCGCGGACAGGAAGGCGCAGTTGGATTACGGTGTCCAGATCCGCTTCATCAAAGACCTCCACGACACGGGCGGACTTCAACCTGAAAAGTCGAGGGGAAACAACGCGACGCCTCCGTCCAACAAGTACGGAGTGGCCGTGAGGGTTCAGGGCATCTCTGGCCAGCCGTATGTGGTTTTAAAGGATGGGGAGAAAGGCGACTCGTACGGCGTTCAGCTGTCCAATCCCACTTCAGGGCCCACGTCTCCGTACAACACTATCCCGAAGCGTAAAAAAGAGCCGGCAGATTTCCCAAACTCCTTCAGCCCCGTCGTGAATCCTTCCCGCTCCCCTGTCTCTCCAGCAGAGGAGGAGGACGGGGAGATTTTTGGGAGCCCCCTTAGAAGACCTCCAGGGGATGGTCAAGCAGGAACTCAAGGGGAGGAGGAAGGCAGGGCTGGTAGGGAACGTCGGGCGGAGAGGCCGAAAGATGAACCCCAACCCAAAGCTACAATCGGCAAAACCGATAGGAACATGAATGGAACTGAGGATGAGGAGTATAACGAAGCAGGACTGAAGCCCGTGAAGGCAAAATCTGCGGGACCTAAAGGGTTTAACCGTACCGCTTCTGGATTTACCGGTTCTTTGGGGAGGAAACCTGGCAAAGACTCGTCCCCAAAGCATTTCCCGGATCCTCCACCAGTGATCGGCGGCGAGCCCGCCCAGGCAATCGACACCAACTCCCTGGCGCCCATCAACAAGCTCATCAGCAAGTTCAACAACAGCGCTCCAGGCGGCGCCCCGCAGGCCAGAGGCCGCACCGGCGCCAGGCAGCGGCTCCAGTTCGATGAACGCAGGAGGTCGAGGAGCCTCGACGCCCGGAAAGATGCAGAGCCGCCTGCGTTCCCCGCCTCTCCTTCGTCGCCCGCTCTGAACCCTTACGCTGCTCCCGTATCCGCCGCCTCCAGCTCGACGCCGTCTGCTCCAGCAGCCGCTGTCAAGGTGACGGCATCCAACGCCCCCAAGGCAAGCTTCAAGTCACCAGAGAAGTCTGCCGCTAAAGACGGCCATCCAACTATTGCAAAAAAGCCTGTAAGTACCAGAAAGCGTTAACAAAATGATCACGATGTAGAAAAAAAACCTTCTTTTTTGTTTTACTTTGCTTTTTCTCCCTTTTTGAAGGAGACCCTTCCCAGAAGCCTGAGTCAAAACGCAGAGGTTTTCAAAAGAGAAGAGGCTCCGGTCAAAGACTCTGTTTACAACGTCCTCAGAAATGGGTTGGTTAAACTACTAGAATGATTCATAGAATATTTTTTGCGTGATAGTTTTGAGGAGAAACCCTTCTTCTGTTTCCTCAACAGCCCCAGTGAGACCGAGGGATCCTTCAAAAGAAAAGCCAGCTTCGCCTATGAGACTCCTAACAGATTACAGGTGAGGTCAGCGTTGTTGTTACACGTGTTTTTATGCAGCTACGCACATCCTGTTAGTGATCAGAACGAAAATAGCAATATGCAAACCATGTCATTTGCATGTTTCTGAAACGGAAATGTCACTGTCTTCATCACGATTAAATCAAATTAAAAAGTGAGCTAATTACAGGCTTTTTAACCAGTTAAAAGGGATATCCTTTATTACTGATTAATGATAAAGAGAGAGAGAGATAATAAATGATGATAAAATTCTATCACTAATTAATCATTTTCTCACTTTTTCCATTTCTGAATATTATACAAGTTTTTTTTACTAGATGATCTTAGTTTGGCAGTCTCAGATTTTCATCTTTAGACCTCATGGCTCCCCTCTTTAAGGTGTTTTATTAGTAGTGCTGGTACTTTAATGCATTTCTGTTCATTTGTTACAGAATAAAATAAAAAGTTAAATAAATGAATGCATTTAAGCTGTGTGACGTGCTATCTGAACTAGTATTTAAATCAGTTGTGTCCAAACTTTTTGCCACGTGGGCCAAAATAGTCAAGTAAAAATTAAGTTGTCGGCCAAAATAAATAATAAAAAAAAAAAAAAAATTACAAAACATATAATGTGATCTTATTTATATACCAGCTCAACAATAAGCTAAGCAAGCAATGTTTTAAACAAAGTAGCCTTTTTTGTGGGGGAGGCAGGAGTAAATCAGTGTAGATCCCAAACTGAAAAAAAGTTTTGCATGCTTACCTTACTGGATTTGGAGATGATTCCAGTTTGCATACTCTTTTTTCGCTCAATAAAAAAAAAAAATAAGAAGAAGAAGAAGAAGAATTTAGTATGGTGTTTGGTTCACTCTTTCTTTTAAAACACCTCCTGTATTCAGTGAAGTTTAATAAATAAATTAAAAGCAGATTATGCTTTGATGCCCAAAGTGGGGCATCCCTTTAGGCATCGCTGGTTTAAATTAATCAATATCAAATGTCCAAATGAATGAATTACAGAATTATCTCCTAGTGAGAGCTGAGTGCAGCACCCTAAACCTTTATTAACCAGGTTATGTGACTTAACTCTGAATAACAGGAGTAAAAGTATGTTGGACAAAAAAAACAAAACAGATTATGTGAGACAGCTGAACTTGCATTGGTGTTGTCATGACAGCATGTTTTCAGTCTAGGAAGTATTTTTTCTTTCTATTTTCACTTTGTTGCCGTCTGGATCAGATTGCAGGCTGAAGTGTCAAGACAATTACTCTAGATGTGGAGGAATGGAAAACCCCATTTCCACTAAAACACAGTGGCTTTTCAGAGACAAAGACACAGAGGGAGGCGGATCACATGACACCAACAATGTTCTATAACATTAAATTATTTATGATGAGGATTTAGAAGAATATAAAGTGTAAAGCTGCTGGTTTTCTTGCTGTAAGACATCTTAAATCTGCATCTGTAAGGTTGGATGAACCATGGCATGACAGCAGAGACACAGCATAACAATTTAAACTAAATCAAGGTAGAAAATAATTTTGGATTATGATGGATCCATTCATTGGTTCAGTCAATAATCTAATTTTATTGAAATTGAAAACCTTTAGGCTGTATAAACTAACTTTATACTTTAAAAAAAATATTTGATTAAAAAAAGATGTGCTAAATCATTTACAAAGCCTCTAAATAATTAAGTATTTTGGTATTAAACAACAGCTAAGGTGATTCAGGTGCAGTTTTATTAAATTGGTAGCTAGTGATTTTACTCGGTCTGTGCATGACTGGTTCTTATTTCAAGTGGAATATAAATCATAGTGTTGAAACACAGTCATATTAAATAAATTAGAATATGCAAAATGCTTTACAGCCTAAAAACAGTAAAGGAAGTTTGTAATAACTAGAATATGCGTTCTGATGAGGCTCGTTTGTCATGCTAAAAGTACCTTTTGACATGAACAACCTTTAAGCAGGTACTCAACATACTTTTTTATCAAGCACACATTTCTGTATTCAAATAGTTTTTTTATTAATCTTGTGAAATATTCTAATTTTAAATGTTTTGTTTTCATTAGCCGTAAGACGTAAATCTAATTAACTTTTCAGTAATATTAATTGACTGGATCTGAAGAAAAAAACTCCTGGTCTTATTGTATGTATAATAATAATAACATAATTGGAAAGAAAAATAATTAATTTATTAAATTAAATAATTAACTTATTTTATTAATAAAAAAAAAACAGAAACCGCACTGTTTCTTAACTGCCACCACTTGAATGTATATGTCACCTTAAATCTCTTCTTCTTTATTTTATTTGTTTCCCCATCCACTGTATATATCTGGATGCACTGTATATACTTCATGTACCTTTTCCTCCTTTGGGCACCTTCTGTTGGTTATAAGAGCCGATGTCACAAGTAAATCTCTCCACTGTGAGATCAATAAAGTTCTATCTTAATGTCAGATTGGTAGATAAGATAAAATTAGTTAAATGAGTGGTTGATGTATAGCTTTATCAGTGATATATCTTAATATTTTGCTATAATACCCTACATTAGGCAATGTTGGACTACATTGTTAGCTAACGTTTTTTTAGCTGGTCTTAGTTGTGAATTAGGATAGATTGTTGCCTTCTCAATAGAGCAGATCCAGCAGTGAAGCCAACAGATGGTTGGCAGCTAGTCCTGTTTTTAGAGCATATGAAGTTCCTCTTTCATTCACTTTGTCTCCAAGGGCTCTTCTTTAGCGGGCCAAAAAATGAGAAATTTAAGGAGCATGCGCTTCTCTGTTGGGCTTCTTTGCTCTCCCAAGACGCCTCATTGAGATAGATTGTACCTCAGTTAAGGGAACGCTTGCCCTTCTTCCTTTTAAATCAACATGTATTTACATAAATCTACATGCAGATATCACTCCTTTGTGTCCTTACTTACTAAAATCGCATGCTCTTGATTATGCACGGTACCTGGCTCCATGTTTGTGACTGTAGGGCCATGTGAATTATTTTTCCCCGTACCGTCTCTTGGCAACGTTGCACCTGCAGGGGGAAAGCTCAGTGTGATGAGGGCTCGGTCGTGGAGAGCCATCAATAATTGAGTTGGAGTAGAACCCTGCACCAGCTGGGGGGTTGACATGCAGGATGGGACAGATGCTTTTTCCGAGGGGTCCTGTAGTAAAAAAACCTTCATCGTCACGACAAGAACCTCACGGTCGACTTTAAAACAACCCGTAGCATCTCGGGGTTTTCTCTGCCAGCGTTATATGAAATCAAAGACAGGATTGTCTGTGCTGATCACCCCCCTATACACGAGCAATTCTTTTGTTTGTACTAAAACACAACATGAAACCAGAGCCAAGAGCAGATGAGTACAGTACAAAGCTCACCTGATGTTTTCCAGAGTGGATTTGTGTGATCTGTTTTAAGATCAATATGAAACAAGCGTCATTTCCTAATTTTTCTTTATTTAAACTGAAGATTACAGTATGAAACAAAGCCTGAATTCCTCAAAGACGACTGATGACTGCCGTTTGATTCTCTCCATGACTGTGCTGGTGTGTTTTTTTTGACTGATAAACTGCAGCGTTGCAGGCTAATGCATGTCAAGCTGCTCTCTCACCCTGTTTGTGTCCCAGTTTCACCCTGAATCGGATACCGGCGTGTTGATTTACCCGAGTCTAAGTTTGTTGGTCTGTTTGTGTGGAGCGCAAACAAAGGACCAATGTGATAATCCAAGACTAACAAGTAATATCATTTAAATTAGCTTTCAAAGTTTAAGAGGGTATTTTTTTAGGCATCTCAAAGTTCTGGACACAAAAATTCAGCTGAGTAGTGTTTGATCAATGAGATTTCAAAAAAAAAGACTTCAAAACTAAATAATCATACTCACCACAAATATATTCAGTTTTTTTTTAGTTGTGTTTAAGGAATCAAAACATTTGCAAAACATATAATTTCTTGCAAATGTTGGGTTGGGGCATTCGTGCCAGCAGCCTGCCTTGTGGTGACATCTAATCAAGAGGAGTAAGAATGGGGACAGTCTGGAGACGAGTAGAGCTGGTTTTCTCCTGCCATTACTATCGGAGTTTACACCAAAAAGACTTATTGCTGCCAATTTGTTTTTTTATGAATTTACAACTATCATACCTTTTTTTTAAATAGAAGAGTTTGTTCCACATTACATCATGTCTGATCAGCTGAATGTACCCGAGGTGGACTCCGGTGAGGCTGGAGAAACATCTGAGGGATGATCAGTGGAAACAGAATGGACAAAGCTCGATTTTAGGTTTAATAGTAAAGACTGTGAATACCTTTTTTTCTTTTTTTTTCTTTTACATTTTAAATCAGCTTTTTTCATTCTGTCATTATGAGGTATTGTGTGTAGAATTTTGAGTAGAGGACATCAAGTTATTTATTTTTTTTGGAATGGGGCCGTAGTGTAGCAAAATGTGAGGAAAAAAAATCAATCGCTGTGAATAACTTTTGTAGATCCTGTACTTTAGTTTGTATTAGTACAGAATGGTGTATTTTCATACATTTACAAATTTTCCAAAATACTTGATTGTAAATTCTGGTGCACCTCTGGGTTCCAAATTTGGCTTTGCACATTTTAGTTTCTGTATTATTGTATTAATGATTTTCTTGAAGATTTTTCACCTTATGTTTCCTGTCACATGTATGCAGATTATACTGTTGTGTATTTACTTGCATAACACTGTTGCAAACAACTTTATTAACATGTTTTAATTAGTTAGGGACATAGTGGATTCACAACTTTATAAAATATGTTATAATTGTAAATATAATTAAGTTTAATTTCTAGACACAATCTAATACAGACGTAATGCAGATTTACATAAATTGCGTGATTTGGTCACAGATGAATCCCTGTCTTACCAGCTGGACACAAATGGCTATGACAACACTACAGTCTGAAGGTAGATTATGTGAACAAGCTATAAAAATACTGGAAATTGAAACTTGTGCCTTCACTGCAGGGTTTTAACTAAGGAACAATATTTTCGCTTGTAAAACTAGACCCCCCCCCCCCTCCTCCTCCTCCTCTACAATATAATCCTTGTCAACCATAGTTGTAACCAGAGCAGAGGAGACTGTAAGATCTCACACAGAAACACTTCTCTGAGTACCTGGCTTTCTGTTTAGGCAACTCATGCTTAAAACTTTTGACCCACAGATCTAAGGAACATTACAAACATCTGCAAATACTCTTAAACCTATTGAACATTTACATATACATAGTCTGTGATCATATGCATATTTATGTTGCCTTTTGATGACAATTTTGTAATTTTGCTTTGTATATATACATTAGTTTGTTTTGTAACTAAATAATTCATGAAATTCAATGTTTGAGCTCTTTTTATACAATCTACCTGCCAGGGAAGGCAGATAATAAGTAACCGATGACTAGAATTGGCACTTTTGCACAAGTGATGGAGGAGCTCGTGGTATTCAATGTAACGTGAATAACTTCAAGATATTAAAATAACATTTAAAATGGTACTTTTCAGAAATGCAAAATGTGGTTTTAAATGGTTAAAACAGTGTAATTGGGCTTCAGGCTGCCTGTTTAAATGGTTTGTTAGCCACGTTTGTGAACTTCAGGAGGCTGACGTTGGGACTGCAACTCGCTGTCTGTGTTCATTTGAGGGCTAGACGCTGAAAAACTTGAAAACACTCCTGAATTTGGTCCTTTTTAAAGTATCTCCTGACCTGTCCGATTAATAATAGCTACGCTATGGATAATAGATTAAAGGGGGGGGGGGATCACAATGTATTTTTATGCAGTATTTGGCATTCATTCTTCTAGTCTTATGATTTCCCAGTGGTTTGGAGAAGGCCAACGCATCCTTGGTAGATGCAGAAAATGGGTTTAAATATACCATATATTTTTTTTTTTCACAAGTCTTCCTCATCTTCCTTCCTCGGAGAAACCTATCGTTTTCATCTGTTACTTGAAGAGTCTATTCACTTCAATGCATTTCAAATGGACTCCACACTACATCAGAAAAAAAACTCCATCCTCAGTATGAAGGGAAAGTTTTTCTGTTTTTATCTCACATTTGTCACACGTACACAGTTGCTGTCGGGCTAGCAAGAAACCAATGTTTAAGAGATGCAAAATCAGCTTTAATCTTTATTTCTATTCAACTAGGGCTCTGTTTAGCCTAACAGGAATCTCTATTTCTATTATTTGTGTGATCCACGTGAGAACACAGCTGATGCAATTTATGCAAACCGCTCAAACGAGCTCTTGTTCCCTCTTGTGTTATCTTCTGTTAATTATCTCTCTTCTCGGAGAGAAACGGAAATGTCCCAGAACAGGATTATCTATAAACTTGTCCTTTAGGGGACGAGAAGAAAGTGAAATAAATCTGCGTAAAATGCATCTTTGTAATCCGCCGCTGATAAGGGGTGTGTGGAAAAAATAAAATAAAATCAGAGGAGTAGAAACATCTGCGAGCCTCGCTTCGTCTCTCTTGTCTTCTGCTGTGTGCGCTTGGTTGTAATGACTGTGTAGGAGGATAAAGACAGAGGTTTTACGGTCAGGCTGAGCTTATGGCTGCTTTTTCTCTCGGAGCGAACGGACTGAGGTGGGCGGTGAACGAGCTCCGTCTCTGGCTCTGCTGTCAGACTTAGTCGTACATTTTTCTTTTTCATGGTTCCGAGCACACTGGCAGGGCTTTCTCTCCCAAAGATCTTTTTGACTGTCAAAACTAGGGCAAAGAATTCAAGCAAGGGTTTCTTTTTTTTTATCGTTATTTTTAAAAGTCAACAAATAATTACAAAGCCTGTAGTATACTAGGTCTACAGTAGCCCTCTGTTAAAATATATTCACTTCGCCTCACTGTCCTTGTGCTCCTTTCTCTCTCTCTCTCTGTCTGAACTTCCACCTTTATTTTCTGTGCATATTTTCTGCAGCAAGGAGGATCCGATGAAAGCGTCAAAAAGGAGAAACTTGAGGAGCTTCAGAGGCAACTCGAACGTTACAAGAAGGAACTGGAGCAGGCGCAGGATGAGTAAGGGCGCCTTTTTTTTTATTTTTTTTTTTATCAAGGTTCCAGCCCAAAGCTGAGAACCGCAGTATTGAATTTTTGATAATGTTTTTGGGGCGGAATGAACGCAAACATTTGTCTACAAACCAAGATGTTGGTGCTTATGTTCAATTTATTTGCATCATTTGAAACAATTGTGTGGAAAAGTTTTTCTATTAGAATAGTTTGAAATTATGAGGAAAAAGCCAAAAAAAACAAACAGCTGCAGCAAGTCTAAGTTTGAATGTCTTAAAAAGACTGTGGTTGAAAGATGAGAGATAACTGGAAGTAAAGACTATTGGTTTGCACAAATGAGAAAACTGAGTAATGAGAGAGTGGTGGTGACATCATGGTATGAGGCTCAGTAGGTTTACCGATGGTAGACGGAGCTACTTTGATCATTTCAGGCCATAAGCAAACCATTCTCTTCTCTTTCCAGTGTGTCTTTTCTGCCTGGACTATTTTGTTCTTCTTCTTCTTCTGAGAAAATGCAGCTACACCCTAAAATAATTAGCTGTTTGAAAATTTCCCTTAAATATTTTTTTTTATTTTGAGAGCCACAATTCAGTATAGAAATAGATTAAAATAAATGGATAAGGATTATTTTAAATAAAGTTAGTTTAGAAATTTGTTCATAGATAATTTATTGTTATACTGTCCAGCAAAAGTTTTCCCACCCCCTTTGACTAAATCCAAATTTCTCATGCTATAGTCCCAAATTTCCATGTACTTTATTTGGATTTACTCTGATGGCCTTACAGTAGTGTATAGTTGTGACGCAGAAATGAAATGCTAACTGGACTGAATTGATATAGGATTTAATTAGTTCTACCGGTCACTCAAAGAGCTTTAAACTAGGGCTACATTCACCCAATTGCAATCACAAACACACGCACAATACGCACAAGTTGTAAGATTTCTAGACAACAACTCTAACTCCAACACCACACTGCAAAAATAGAAATAAAAGTAAGTAAAAATGTCTTGAAATGAGTGTAGTTTTCCTTGTAAATTAGACTATTTACCAATGGAATAAGATTTTTGCACTTAACATAAGAACAATTCATCTCCATCATCTTATTTCAAGTGCAGGATGTCTAATTATCTTATTTTAGGGGTAAAAATACTCATTCTGCTGGCAAATAGTTTTATTTAGCTGTTCAAATCAAGGAAAAATATAATATATATAAAATATTTCTAATTTCAAGAGAAGTTTACTTACTTTAGTTCCCTTTTTGCAGTGCACAGCCTACTAGGGGGAAAAAAAATTGTTTTTTTCATGTGCTTTCATATCCATTTAGCTCCTTTTACTGTCTCACCTCTGAATAAAACCCAGTGCAGGACAGGGCCTCTAGACGTCACCTTATTTGTACATAGAGCGCACCTATTGGTGTGCAAAGCTGGGAGAGCCACCACAGACAAAATGTCAGGTCTGGTTCCTTGAACTATTCACCTCATCAGGCTAAATTTAAATGCAGACTGCACTTTTCAGATTTTCACTTCACAATTGTGGATTTTTTTTTTTACTTGGTCTATTGCATGAAATCTTAAGAAGATGCAGATAAGTATGTGCTTGCAATGTGAACAAATCTGGAAAATGTGAAATATTTTTTTAGGACCTTCTACACTGTTCGAAGGAATTCACTGCAAAAATGAAACTAAAAATATATTCAACTTTCTTGAAATTAGTGTATTTGTCCTTGATTTGAGCACGTAAATAAGATGATTTGTCAATGGAATGAGATTTTTGCACTTAAAATGGGAACAAGTCATCTCCATCATCTTATTAAGAGCGGAGAATATCTAATTATCTTATTTTAGAGGTCAAAATACTCATTCCTTTGGCAGATCATCCTATTTACGTGCTCAAATCAAGGACAAACACACTCATTTCAAGAAAATTGTACTTATTTTGAGTTTTGTTTTTGCAGTGAACACCTCCCTGTCCATAACGGGTGTCTAAAAATCCAAATAAAGTACATTGAACTGAACAGGAACTGTGCAAATCACATAAAAATGCTTAGCGTTGGCTTCTGTGTGAGATTTTTCTTGGATAATTTTTCCAGTTGAGTCAATTATTTTCTGAGAGTGGAGCTGAAAAACCGATGAGCTCTTTTGTGTGCAGACTCGCTGCAGAGCAAATGGCCAAGGAGGTGGCAGAGTCCCGTCTCCGCCTTCAGGAGGATCAACTGGCTCAGCTTCAGGAAGAGCTGAGGAGGGATTCGGAGAACGTACCCCAGTCTGACTCCTTCCAGTCGGTACGCAAACGGGGCAACAACTCCAGCTAAAGCACATCAACGCTTCTCTCTGAGGCGTACACATCTGTAGCCTTTCTCTCTGCAGGATGTGATGAACCTGCAGGCCCAGCTGGCTGAAGCCACCATGTTATACCAGCGCCAAGAGGAGGTGCTCCACCAGCGAGAGCGTGAGCTCACTGCCCTGAAGGGGGCGCTGAAGGAGGAGGTGGAGTGCCATGATCGAGAAATGGAGGCTTTGAGGGAACAGTTCAGCCAGGACATGAAGAACCTTAGGAGGAACATGGAGGAGTTCACACAGGTGATCTTCAGACACACATTGCTTTGTTTTAGCTCATAAGATGGACTTTTTATTGAAAATCCCAATTGGGGTTGAGCAACAGGCACTGTTTCTTTAGACTTGGACAACTTTATTGTCATTTTGTATGTACAGAGTGCATACAGAACGAAATTTTGTTGCATAGGCAAGGCAAATTTATTTATATAGCACAATTCAGTACAGAGACAATGCAAAGTGCTTTACATGATTAAAATATAGCAAATTAAAACAGAATAAAAGCAAGTAGGAATAAAATGTAGATAGAAAATAGAACAAAAAAGTGGTGATTCAGTTAACTAGAACAGTTGAAGGCAATCCTAAACAAATGTGTTTTTAATCTTGATTTAAAGGAACATACAGCTTACGACAGAGTAATTTGTCACATGTCTGAGCGCACACACAAACTCCCTGAGCGTTCACTTGACTTCTGCGAGCAACATTGCACGTGCACTGAGGCTACATCCCGTCTGTCCAAAACCTGAGATTACAACAAGGTACATGGCTTACTAAAAGAATCAAGTTACACCAATAATTTCCTTTAGATTACATAGTTTAGATACAACTGCTTTAGCCCGATTACATGAAAAAGAGAGCTGTATAGTATGTTTTATTTCAGAGTAGGGGTCCAGCTGAGGAAGAACTGAGAGACATGTACATCTTTCAGAGTTCAAATTTTTATTGCAATTATATTATTTATATTTAGCACAAGCCTGTGGTGCGGTGCAACCTCTCTTCTGTCAGTCTGCAGCTGTGGCTACAATGTAGCTCACCACCGTCAGGGTGTGAATGTGTGCGTGAATAACTGAGCAGTGTAAAGCGCTTTGGGGTCGTCGGACTTGATAAAACGCTGTACAAGTACAAGACATGTGTAGTCCTCAGGTAGCGCTCATATAGAAACGTATAAACAGTGTTGCTTTTCAAAAACGGAGGAAGAACAAGAAGGCTGGCCAAAAAGCAGCAGAAGCTGATAACGCCAGCGGAGCAACAGCGCTCCAGACAGCAGGTGTAGCGCTCAAAAACCACACAAATTTATGAAGAACTGCGAGGGCTCAGTGGCAGCAGGTACATCACAAAGTGTATGAATAACGCTAGCTATCTCAGCAATATCAGCCATCTTCGTCCACCAGTCGCAGAGCCTAAATTTACGTCCTCACAGATCTGGATCTTCATCAGCATTTGTATCCTTTATCTTCTATCTCCGCAAGTATTAAACCAGAACGTTCAGCTTGATATTAAACTTCAATTAATACAAAGGATATATATTCGCTGATGACTGGTCTGTGTTTAAGAGCTCGAGCTGCACTCGTTATTTTAAGCGATCATACTTGATTAAATTAAAGATGAAAGAACAAAGATGTGTGCAACAGGAACAACAGAGGGGACTGCTTTTAATTAGCCTCATCAGTGGGGACTCCTCAAGAAAAACAAAAACATCGAGGGGCGAAGAATAACCACAACGCCAGAAAATATTTGGGTCAATAGATTTGAGTCCTGATATGAATATTTCTGTCTAAATACTGTTTTGTTTTTGTCATTTCTGTCTGCATTAAATGAAAACAAAATGGGGATATATATTTGGCTCGGTTAAACCAAAATGTTTTGGCTGTTATATGAGTGATGCTTTGGGCGGTTAATCAATCAGACAGGGGGGGAGAAAAAGACACTACCTCTTCTCTGGCTGCACAAGTTTGCATTTCCAAAAACATATATTATGCAGGTCCAATCTCACAAACATGAAGAGCATTTCATTAAACATAAAGTCCTGTCTCATCTTTAAAGCATGTGTGTCACTTGTGCTGTTCCTCCGCTTATTACAGTGCATGTTTATTGGGATGAAGGGTGTAGAATTTGATGTTCTGCTGAATCAGGAGGAGGCCAGTTAATTTTGTCTTTATTTAACCAAACCAATGATTTTGTTTTTAGCCTGTTCACCTTAGACAGAAAGTAAAACATTTTTTGAGTTTTAGCATTAGAACGTGTTTCAGCATTGCGCAGCTAGAATTATAGAGGCTAAAAAACAGAGTTTGAAGACGAGGTATGCAACGGTGAAAGATGTGTGGAAAGGCGCTGCTGATTGTTCTGTAGTTGAAGTCATGTATCTTTATATAATGTTGAAACTTAAAGCAAATGTGCATCAGAATTACAGGATTATAAGTATTAATTGAATAGAGTAACTGAGCTATAATCATCCCTGAATATTTGAATGGTATTTATGACAGATTGATGGATGGATATCAAGACAGCGCAGCATCAATAGGATGTTGTCACGTTATGAAATGAAATTTAAATGATGGCAAAACTACAGCCAGGAGTAATTTTAATTCCACGAAACAAATTAACCAAAACCAAAGCAGAAAACTGAAACATAAAAACAATAGAACAAAGAAAATGTGAAACATTATTTGTCTGCCGTATATTTAAAACATAAATAGTTGTTGCACTTGTGTGTTGCACGGTAGAAGAAACACAAATGAGGGCATAGGTATATGTGGGGGGGTCAGAGGTTTTCTGTGGCAGTTCAACGGTCTAATGGCCTGCAGAGGGAAATAGGTGCAGAACCCGGTGGTTCTGTACTAAACTGTGTGGAACCTCACACCGTCGCAGAGTGGATTCATAATCTTCTGACCCACAAACAGCGTTTTAATGCATAGTTTAAGCTGTAATTTTATTTAAACCAGTGTCTGATCTTTTATTTTTTATTTTTTTTAGGACATGAGCTTAACACAAAAACTATACTTGCGTTCATTAACTACAAGACTGTGTGGTGCTACGATTTCTGCGCTTAGTTTGGGGTTAAAAATAGCAAATTGTGTCTGAAAAGCTTCAGCGCCGCTATCGCAATTAATAATTCACGGATTTTGATCTGTTATGACATCAGCGTGCCGGTGTAAAACCGTTTTTTAGATCATCTTTTGGCACAGATGCTGTGATGAGAGACAGCTGTCAGGTTCTACCTCTGTCAGGTATGGTCTGCATGACTTATTAAGGGGATATTAGCGCCGGCTTTGATGTTGCGTCTGCTCCGTCATACAGCCAGGCTGTCTCCCTGTCATTCTGTTTAATGCATCAGTTCGCTCTCAGCATTCAAACCACGAACATGTGGGTCTCTTGAGGTCAGAGCAGCGCGAGAGAGAGAGAGAGAGAGATGGGGGAAAAAAAACGTAGCAAGTTCTGATTGCGATGGAAAACTTTGTCTTTTAAAAAAGTTTCCGATTCTATCGTTGGGGTATTTTTGGAAGACTGCAGTTTGGTGTATGAAGAGAACTTGAAGAAAATGTGCTGGAATAGATTAAAATTGAGAAGCTAGAAAGTGTAACGGATGTGTCAAAAAAAAAAAAAAAAAAAAAAAAAAAAAAAGCAACTAGAGAGCAGGGTGAAAGAACTGCAGCCTGACTGCAAGACGTTTTTTTATTTTTTTTTATTTTAGATGAGCTGATTTATTTGGCAGAAACATGATGAAAGAAGTAGGATTGCTATTTATAATGACAGCACAACACGTTTTCTGTTAACTTATGTTTATATTGCTCTTGCATAACTCTAAATTTAGAGGGCTTACTAAGAAAGCTTCATCTCTACATGTCCCAAAAAACTGCCTCTAGTGCGCTTGACATGATTTTGTTTTTATTATTTATTTATTTTTGCAAATTGTTTTTTTTTTTTTTCTATGGGATCAGTCGCAGGAGCTGATCGAGGAGGAGCGCGAGAAGGTGAACGCCTCCCTGTTGGCGCTGGAGGAGGAGCTGGAGAGCAGCAGAGATCAGGGGGAGCAGTGGAGGACGGAGCTGGAGGCGACCATGCAGGAGCTGCACAACACCAGAGAGGAGTCAGTGTCTCCAAATCAAAATAAAACACATGATCGGTGAAGGCACAACAGAGAGGTTTCACGTTTTAACTGTGTGAAGATGAGAAACCAATGCTGACTTTTGTTTTGGGACGTTCTGTAAAGATGTTCCGACAGAAATCCAGCAGAAATAAGCTTTTCTGATCTTGGAATATAAATCTTCAAAACAATGGTGCTGAAATATTTCAACACCAGATTTCACAGATTTTATGTGGCAGCATCTCAGTAAAGCATCAAATATTTGAAAAAATAAAAATAAAAAAAACATGTACTTGTTTTGTTTAGGCCTTTTAAGATCATATTTATCATGAATATTTTTTTATTTTGTTTGAACTCTCTGACTTAATTTTTAATTTGACAGGAACCAAGAACAGTCTGGCAACCAAACGTGAGAGAGAAAAATCTGTCCTGCTCTGTTTTGGTTTGAGTAGATTTAGCCTGATTTTGATTAGAAACTCTGATTTATCCCCTAAAAATCCCGTCGGATCAAAATCACGCTCTGCACTTTGTTCCCCTGGTAAAATTGTATAAAACGGCTGCAAATAATGCTATTGTTTTTTTATAGCAGTAGTATGATCCCACATACAAACAAATAAAAAAAAAAAATACATGGTTTAATGTTAGTTAATTTATTTAGTATCGAGGAGAAAAATGCAATGCCAAAATTCCTTTTTATTCTGCTAAAAATCAATGTCGCTACATAAATCATCAATACTTTCATGTGATCAGGTACAGTTTTAGCTGCTTTTCCTCTCGTTACAAGCAAATTATAACCTGCCGTGTTTGATGCCGAAACCTTGGATCTGACCCAAAGAAACTGTTTGAATTCCCAGCAAACTCTGCAGATTTACATTTGTGATGGTAGGACAGAAAACAGCTTTTTTCTCATAGTCAGTGTCTTACTAAGGAAGATCAACACACACCACCATTCCTTTAGCACCACGTTCTCTTGTCTTGCCCGTTTTGAAGAGGGGCTGAGAGAAAAGGGCCTCTGCGTCACATTATATTTATACCCCATGCTTAAATCTTCACAGACACCGATCAACCTTGAAGAAGTAAACTGTAAATGCATTTTTTTTTAAATGCTTCAGTCAGAAAAAGAAAGTTTCACTGTGGATTTAATTATTAATAAAAAAAAAAAAGGTGGGAGTTTTCTCAAATGTTCAGTGTGCGATTATGCTACTGCTGAATGAATTAATTTTGAGGCTCTTTAATCATTTTCACCAGGGTTGCCAGTGTGTGTGTGTCCCTGTTGATCATTAGATCAGTGAACCCCTACTAACACTAGAGGCTGATATGAATGAAAAACCCAATCCATAGTGTTTTAGAGCAAATTCAGTGTTCCAGCACAACTTTGTTGATTTTTATAAATGATTTTTACTCATGACCAATCATTTATTTTAAATCTAAATCAGTCCTTTCCGATATAACATTTATTGACTTTTAAATAGTTTTGTTCTTAGTTTATAATATAATTTAATGTACATTTTGGAAAACAATTCAGTTGGTAGTTTTGACAAAAGATAGACATTGGACGTGGTGCTCATGACGGGGGGGGGGGGGTTGCTAAAGCTTCGACTGTTTGCACTTGAAGCCCATATCATACCCCCTCTACCACCGTGCTGGACTGGTTGCATGAGGTGTTTGTGTTGATATGCTGTGGTTTCCCTACTTCTGTATCATTTTTCTTTTGGTCAATTCAGACACAAGTTTGCACATCTACTTTGTTTTTGCAGCCTTTTTTTTTATTATTATAAATTAGACTGTTTTCAGTCTCTTTCTGAGCTCCAGCACTGAGCGCGCTAACTGAAGTCTGGATAGTGTAAAGGAGGACGTCTTTGCTTACTCCCGTTTTCGCTGAGCGTTGCTTAATAAGACCTTGGGGTAAAGTTGCTGGGACGTCCACTCCTGGAGGGATTGTCAACTCTTAAATGTTTTCCACTGGTGAATAATCTTTCTCAATGTAGATTGGTGGACTTGAATTTGTGTGGAAACGACCTTTTAACCCTTCCCAGTTTGACTGGTAGCAACAAGCGCCTCTCTAAGGTTACTCCTTCCGCCCTGACATTGTGTACCTGTATACCCGAGAGTAGCCAGCTAACTAATCTGCTGCATTTATAGAGGCAATTACCCTGAGGAGGATCAGTTCATCAGGTGCATTTGACCAACATAATCAGGCTCTTATTTCCTCTCCTGAATCCCAAGCAAGCAACAAGACTGTGCTTAGTCAGCTGGGACGTTTCCATTTGACTTCACTTTAGTTTAATAGATAAAAGTCTGGAATTAGGTGTTTGCGTTTTTATATTTTAAGTTTCAAAATTAAAATGTGGTCCGTTTTGATGGCTAAATCTGCGTCTGTGTCTTATTGTGAGTTTTCCCCGCTGTCACCTGTTCGTTTAAATGTCTCTTATAGCTTTACCGGTTGTAGGGTTGTGTAAAAACGGCGTCATCTTTTGTCCACAGACTGAAACAGTCTCGTTTGGAGAAGGAAAAGGCAGAGGATTCGTTGCTTTCCGTGAAGAAAGAGTCGCCTGCATCTGATGATACCAGTTCTTTAAAAGAGGTAATTCAGACAACAGTCATGGAGCTAAATGACTATTCTCATTGTGAGGGTGAACCCGTCTCCTTTTTAGCGTTTTAAAGTAAGCTGTTCGCTCCTTTAAATCTGCCATCAGCCCGACACATAATATAGTTTTTCTTTTCTTAATTTTTTTGTTTTGTTTTGTTTTTTCGTGCGTACACAATCACGTGAAACACATCGTCGTGCACCTCGGCTCCTCTCTCTTTACTCGCACACATTTATCCGTCTCTGATTGCTTCTCCCAAGGAGCTTCAGCGTTGCCATGACGAGCTGAAGCGAACCCGCACCGATCTGGAGAGACAAAGGGGCGAGACCAAGGAGAAAACCGAGGCACTTGAAGCCCTGAAGAAGGCGAGCGGGGAGAAGGAGGCCGAGCTCCTGTCGGAGATTAGCAAGCTGAAGGAGCAGTTTCAGAGAGACAAGGCCGAGCTGGAAAAGGCCCTCGAGAGGGCAAAGGAGGTGAGGCGTCATCTGCTTTCTGTGGAGACCAAATGAGTTTGATGATAACGCTCTTGTATGGTTTTTTAAGGAGGGAAAACAAAAGCCTTTTTAGATATTTATTGTGCAAAACAGAAAAGAAGTGCCAAAAAGCGCAGGAAATATGCTTATTTTCTTTCCGCTTCCTTTCTGCAGTCGTCCAGTCCATCTGCGGGAAAGACTGTGGTGGACGGCGGCGCCAACCAGGAGCTGCAGCAGGAAAACGCTCGCCTCAAAGAGAGGCTGGCCCGCATGGTACCTCACAACCAAGACACGCGTTCAAAAACGATGCAAACACAAATACTTTAGGGAACAAAAGAGGTCCTCCTACATGAGCTCTATTTTCAGCCTAGAAATGTGAAGTGTGTCCTATCCAGAGAAAACTAAGCTTGTAAAATAATCCCTCTGGGAGGAAATTCATACAATGTGTGTTGTTATTCGTGTTTATTGCAAAAGCTACATGTCGCATTTGTTCAACGTGCCTTGATCTGGTTAAGGCTTTGCTGAGCAGTTTCTGCAGACTTCTCAGTGTGTAAAGTGACACATGAGTCAGATTTTATGGAGCCTTTCAAAAGTGTCGAATCCCCTTGACATTTTCCGTCATTTCTCACATTAGAACCGTAAGTATCTGTTTTATTGTGATTTTTATGGGATGGAAGAACACAAAGTAGCACATGGTTTGGAAATGTCTGATGAAGTGCATTTGGCTTTAACGGCTTTGCACATCAAGAGACTGAAGTTTTTCACCCGTTCTTCTTTCCAGAATACCTCAATCTCAGCCAGATTGGGTGGAGAGCATCCAGGAACATATATTTTTAAGTTTTTTCTACAGGTTCTACATTGGGTTCAGGTCAGGACTTTGACTGGACCATTCTAACACCTGAATATGCTTTGCTTTAAACCATCAAATCCTTGGCTGGACGTTTAGTGTTGTGTTTCCTGCTGGAAGGTGAATCTTTACCCCAGGTTTTCTTCCTGGATTGGCCTGTATTTAGCTCCCTCCACCTCCCCATTGACTCTGAGGAAATGCACCCCCGCAGCATGATGCTGCCACCTCCATCCAGCCCCTAACCCGCCTGCCTCCCCCGCAAGGATTATGCGGGTATAGAAATCGGATGGATAGGTGTATCGCATTACTTCCATTTTACAGTTCCTTTACATTGGTCTACCACATAAAAAAAAAAAAAAAACAATAGAGTACACTGCGAAAATAGAACAAAAAATAAGAAACTTAAAATAGTGCATTTATTTCAAGTGCAGTATATCTTATTATCTTATTTAGGGGTAAAAATACTAATTCCATTGACAAATAATCTTATTTAACTGCTCAACTCAAGGAAAAATGCATTAATTTCAAGAAAATTTTACTTATTTTTAGTTCTCCTTTTTGCAGTGTATATAAAATGTTGTTGTCGCGGCCTTCCATATTCCAAAAAAACAAAATTCCAACATAGGCCGTGGGTGGTAACAGGTGGTTTGATTTGCACGCACTTCCGACTTCATTGATTTGTAAAAATATGTGATTTATTTCTTGAAAAAAAAATAGACAAAAATAATAACTCAAAAATTTCTTGCAACTTGTTGAAAACGAAAAATAATCTCAATTTGCTGTTTGAAGCTCTAAAAGTGGTCAAAAAATCATTTACAAAACCTCCCGTCAACACACCAGACATTTACCAAACAATAGCTCTGCACCAAGCACCGGTGTGTTCTTAATTACTCAAATTAATGGGAGGGTCTAACAATTAACAATGTAATCTAAACATTTTCAAATATAAAAATTACAATTTTTGGTTCTAAACTAACTTAAATAAATTCCAACTACCCAAAGAAGAAAACTAAATTGGCCACAACAGTTTTTCATGAGAAAATGTAAACAACTTAAAAGGGTAGAACTAACTTTGCAAGGGATTGTCGATTGAAATTAAGTGATTTAGAAGTTTGCATGTATACCTTTTTAAAAAGCAGAAAAATATTTTATTTATTTTTTTAGTTCCTAAAGCACAATTAAATCCATCTGTCTCAAGTGCTTTTGTTCTCTTGTTTAGCAAACAAGGCTTCAGTCCAGTGTGCCGCGCAGCTCGGACGCTGAGGAGGAGCTGGAAGCTCTGGAAGACGAGAACCGCTCCCTGAAGTCTCAGCTGGAGGAGGCCAAGAGAGGCGCCACCCGCCTGACCAAAGAGCGGGACGACCTCACCCGGCGGCTGGAGGAGAGAGACCTGGAGAGGGAGGCGCTGAAACGGGGCAAAAGCGACCTGGAGGAGCAGAAACGGCTGCTGGACCGGGCTCTCGAAAAAATTAACAAGGAGGTTAGTGTGTGTGTGGGAGGGGGTTAGATTAAGGTCGTAATGAGTTTAGAAGCTATCAGCGCCTTCATTTCCTCTCCTCCTGCTCTCAGATGGAGTTAATGATGGAAGACTCTCGTCAGTCCGTGACCACCCTGCAGACTCAGCTGGATGAATTCAGGGAGCGATCAAGGAAAGACCTGCTGGAGGCGCAGCGCAACAACAAGGACAGAATGGCCGAGCTTCAAAGGGCTCAGAGTAACCTGAAGGTCCAGCAGGAGGAGGTCAGGAACAAGATGTTCTGGTAGAAATTACATAAAACAACTGTACACCCCCAAAACTTGACAAAGACGAACATACTTTGGAATGTGTTCCTTTTAAAAAAAAAAAAAAAAAATCACATTCAGGTTTTTGAAAACAGGCCAGAGAAATAAAAATATGATGAATAAGAGATTGAGGTTAGGTAGATGGGGAAAAAATGTGGGGTCTTAAAAGCACAGCCCATAAAAGTGAGAACAATTCATACAATCCGAGAAAACTGGTAAAAAAAAATATTAAAAAAATTAACAGCAGATAAATATGATGAAGGTAGATGACAACATAAAATGTAAAATAATGGTGAAGCCAGCAGTCTAAGAGGCAGACACTGTTTAAAGCAGATCAATTTAAATGTAAGGCCTTTCAAACAGGAAGGGCATTGAGGGTTTCTTCTTGAGGGTTTCACTGCGCTCCAAAGGGTTCTGAATCAGAGGAAACTGCTTGTAACCATCCCAAATGTCTAAGATAAGATAGAATAGAACTTGAGATTTACTTGTGACATGACTAAGAGTCCTTGAACATTTAGTTTTCCCCCAGCAGCATCGACTGGCGCTAAGAATTAAGGGTGGATGTGAAGTAGTAGTTGATGTTGCAGCTTTTTGTTGTGGAACAATATGCAGAACGAAGATCTCAAGACAGTAGAAGATTTTTGTACTTGCAAATGTAAGCAAAAATTGTTCTTGAAGAGCGCATTGTCTTACCTGACGAACCTTTCACTGACAAACTAAAGCTGTAGGCACCCTGGTCGAGTCCAAATGAGAAACCGTTTTGTTGTCTTCCTCCAGTTTTGGGTTGTTACTTTCCTTAAACAAATACTTTTCTTTAGTACTCCTGGCAGGGTCCATGAGAGAGAAATCCTCCTCTTCAACTGTTGACTTGGATGAAACTTGCACACATTTCCTGCATAGAGGATCTCTTTAATACAACGGATCTCTTTATCCCTTTTCTTTGTCCAATAATCAGCTCCAGATCCATTTAAAAGGTGTTTTTTTCCCTTCATTTTCTGTCTACCGCCATAGAACAGGAAGTATTTCCTGTTATACAGGGTATAACTCTTAATATTTTTATTTATTTTGTCAGGGAATTGTGTTGTGTTATAAAATTATAAAATCATCTGCTTTCAAACGCAGTATGAGGCGAGATTGTGATTTATTAATTTGGTCATATGCTCAAGGTTTTTAGTTAGTTTGTTTTTTGTTTTTCGTCTCTGAGATATTATACTTGCCCTTTAAGGTCTGCAAGCAATCCCTTTTAACCGCCGAGGCTTGTGCAGATATTTGTTTTAAACCTTTATGAAAAAAATAATGAGGACTCCATGCAAGATCTCAATATTTTAATGTCAGAAGAAAAATAGATTGAATTTAATGCAAAATACTGTAGTGGGAAGGACAGCGTGATTTCCTCCGTATTGCATCATTTATTTTTCTACTTAATACACTTTAGATATCTGACTAGACCAGTCCCTGTAGCTGTTTTGATTGAAATGTTTTTAGTGCTTGATGTTTATCGGCAGCCGCTCCACCAACCTATCACATTCTTCCCATATTGAGAGAAAGAATGTTTTTCACAACTACGCTGTTACACAAAAACAGGGGTCCCTATAGTCTTCACCACAAATGTATCAATCCCATCTTAAGAGTTTTTCTTTGCGTCTTTATCCTAAACAAACTTGGTTTTGCTCTTTGATTCTTTAGTTTTTCACTTTTTCTTTTGTTTGGCTCTTGTTTTAGCCGGAGAGTCCTTCCCAGTAGCTGTGCTGATCCTCGGACCGCGCTTTTCTGTAGCCACTCCCCCAGTTTGGAGTTACAGCTCCGGTGACCATCGGCACCACTGAGACCTCGACTCTGCAACTTCTCTGTTTCCTCTTTGAGCCCTTGGTATTTCTTGAGCTTCTCCTTTCCCGTCTTTTTGAAGCTCCTGTCACTTGCTGCATCTATCACTAATATACTCTTTCCACCACTATAATGATGTTTGGCATCTCCTGTTTATCATTCCGGATACGGAGGCCCGCCGTACCTGCAAGCATCTTGCAGCCAGCTGTTATGTGCATGACTATCTCAGCGGCATCTTGGCGTAGCCTGCAGGGGTTCGTCTCTCCATGATGGCGTCTCCTGGTCCTTCTTTTGCACACTGTGTTCCCAAGACATTCACTTAGTAGATTTTCAAAAGGGGGCAATAAAAGCTGAATGGTCTGCACAGTAGGTAAAGGTTCTGTGCATTGGATCAAACTCCTCTTAAGGCAACCTCCAGTGACCTTGGGATCATTAAATACTTGTCTGTAGAATAAATAATAATCCTTTCAGCTTTAGGGACTATGAGCAACATGCAAGATTTCGCAAGTGACCAGATCTTGTTTCGTGGTTCCAGGTTTCCCGTCTTAAGAAGGAGCTGCTGACGTGCAGCGAGGAGCGAGACAGCGCTCAGCTGGAGCGTGATCTCCTGAACAACCGGCTGAAACACTTGGAGAACGAGCTGGAATCCGAGAGGAACTCCCACTCGGACCGCAGCCGGGAGGTTCGGGGCCTGGAGGTGAGACTTCTGGGGTCAATGGTCGTGACAGGTGGAGTCTAAAGTTAGATGGGTGTAAATCAGGGGCACGTGGGTTGCGTGACAACCGGTGTTTGCGGCTAAAATAATGTGGAAGTGTTTGAGAGACGTGGCTAAGACTGGCCCCTTTGGTTTGAACTTGTTTCGCAGGATAAAATCAAGACGCTCGAGATCGAGTTGGACGAGGAGAAGAGCGGCGTGGAGCTGCTGAATGATCGCATATCCAGAAGCAGAGATCAGGTGCAGCATGGCATTTGAATGAACATGCAAATAAGCAGGAAGGAGGCATGAAGGCCTAAACAGTCCACTAACACCAGCTGCTGCTTGTGTGCATTTTCCCTCCACTCAGGTGGACCAGCTTCGCTCGGAGCTGATGCAGGAGCGCTCCGAGAGACATGACCTGGAAATGGACAAGAGCGCTCTGGAGAGACAGGTACGCTCAGATCCCCGCAGAGGGGAATGATGTTTTTCTTTTTCTTTTAAGGAGGGCTGTTTTAATTACATTCTTCTCCTCAAAGTTGAAGGAGCTGAAGTCCCGCCTGGCTGACATGGAGGGACAGACCCGACCCACAGCTGGAATCACCCTGCTGGAAAACAAGATCCAGGAGCTGGAGGAGAGACTCCGCAGCGAAGAAAGGTACAGCCTAACAGGTCATGAATAATACTCCTCAAAAAAATTAAAGATACTCACTGAACAAATAAAACTTCTAGTAAAACCCAATCAGTCATGACTTTCAACAGCAGCACAAAATTCAACTTCACTCAATTACTCTTTTTATTTATTTATTTACTTATTTACAATTTTGAGACGGGGAGAAAAAAACAATTTTAAATAGGCTGTAAGACCATTGGTCTGCCAGTAGATGGCGGTAAAGTTTACTGAAACGGCCTCAGAGGAACAGCACCCAAAGCATAGAAGAAGATTCTCCTAAAAAAAAAAAAAAAAAGGCAGCTCTTTGCTTTTAACTTTATTTTAATTTTAACTTCTTGGTCTTATGGTTGAAGGTTAAAGATGAAAGATTAAAGACAAAATAAGAAAACTGTGGAAAACAATACTCTAAAAACATCTCAGCTGTTGTAGTTTCTAGAACACATAGCAATGCTGCATGGTTGCAATCGGCAACCATGTAGCATACATGCTATGTCAATATTTTATAAAATCTCTAATTAGAGAGTCTTCACTAATTAACTAAAAACAACGAGTTCAAAGTTTCATTCTCACAAAAATCTTCTGCTGCATGCTTTCTTTTTGTAATATTTTCACAGTCAGATTGAAATCCTTGGCTGAAAAATGCTTTTTTTGTATTTACTCTGGTTGTCTTTGTCTGATATAAATGTTTTAATAATATGAAACATTTAAGCATAGCAATATTTATTTTTACACTATGTGAACTTATTTTAAAGTCATCTTTAATGGCACTAACAGAGAAAATGTTATCACATAAATATTCTTGCAAGAAAGAATTGAAGACATTAAAACCTTTTGAAAAATGAGACCCCGTCATGACATGATATCTATTTTTACTACAAGTAAATTTTAAATGTACATTCTTCTGCATATATTTCTTTAGGGATTTTGACACTTTTTCAAACTCATGGGCTTATACTTATTGTATACCATCAACACAATACAGCAATAAACACAAAATATCCTGTAGAAAACCATATTTTTAGGTCCAAACCTGATTTGAGTGTTTGAATCATTTTTGAATTTACCTATTTATAGGGAGAAGACGAGTATCCAGGCGTCCCAGAGACGAACCGAGAGAAAACTGAAGGAGCTAAACGCCACATTAGACCAGGAGAGGAGCCAGCATATTGAGCAGAAGGATCAGGTAACTATTCAACTTTGGATGCAAATTTAATTAATTGTTTGATGAGCAAATAATAGATTTAAAAACTTTATATAACTATTTTAATTCAGCATTAAGCTGCTTTCAAACTCTTGTATATAGTTTTACCCTTTAAAAGTGAATAAATAAAACCTATTTTGTTCTGTCACCTTGTTTATGGTACACCTATGTAGTATTGTGTGTGTGTGTTAGCTGGTAGGGTGTAAAATTCTGAATATGTTTGTTTTTCTGCAATATCGGCATCTTTTTCCCCCCTCCTTTTTCAACACATAGGAGGGGATCTACTTTTATTAGTATATCTGACTTCACAGCATATTTTCTGCAGTCTAAAATAGGAAATGTGTATTTTGCCTTCAGGTTCAAAGTCTTTTGGTCTTGCTTGCCACCTATTGTAACAAATGCAATTTTTGTTTGTGTTGTAATTCATCGTTTTTATTAACATTTCAGACAGACTTTGAGTAATATCTCATTTCCTTACAATTCCAAGGTGACACACATTCTTGTAATATTTTAAAGGGATTCAGGCTTTGATGAGGTGTTTCAGTGTTGTTGTTTTTCTTATGACTTGGGTTGCTTTTGAACCATTTTAATTCCACTAATTGCATTCTGTCACAAAGGCAATACTTTTTCTTCCTACTTATTAGGTTGAAATATAAAAAAATGCAAAGAATGACTAACACTAAACCATAGTTTTAGCTCCTGAAAAATGATTCCCAGGATGCAAAAAGCTGAAATCTCAACAGATGATGCATCTCTGCTGAGCCGTGGCAAGGCTTTGTTGCTCTTTGTGCCTGCTTCTTTAAGATGGGGGGGTGAACTGTGCCACTTTTCTTATTGTTGTTATTAGGACCAGGTCCAACGTTGCTTAAACTTTACGAAACTGGAAAAATTACAAGAAAGCATGGTTTCTTATAAGACTTAGACAACTTTATTTGTCATTTTGTATGCACAGAGTGCGTACAGAACGAAATTTAAATTGCATACAGCTTGAAAATTACAGTAAACTACAGGATAAAGTGCAGCAGTGATTTAACAGTAAACAATTAAAATGTAAACAATGCAGGAGAAAGAGACAGTGTGTGATCACAGTGTACAGGTGAGTATTTTTAAAAAGCATTTGTATGGGCAGAAATGATTGTGCAAAGGGCATTTGTGCAAGAATGCATTTTAGAAACTGAGAGTTTGGCAGCATTATAAGAAACTTAACAGAATGTTAAATAATATAAATTATGTTTTTTTTGTTTGTTTTTTTTTTGGTGTTTTTTTAATCAGACTAATTATATGTACTCTCCTCCAAACCCAAACCCGCCTTCCCTCAGTCACCTGAATGACCCCAGACCTTTTGTGGTCTTCCCTACTTCTGCTGCCACATCACCTACAGCCACAGCTTTTCCCTCCTCAGTCCCAACCCACTGCCTTTAACACCCCACCACCACCCACCATCTTCACCTTTAACTCCCCCCCTCCTCTTCCTCTTTCCCTCCCCAGCTGACCCTCCGCGTTAAGGCCCTGAAGCGGCAGCTGGACGAGAGCGAAGGGGAGGTGGAGCGCTTGGAGGGAGTCCGCCGCAAGGTCCTCAGAGACCTGGAGGAGCAGCAGGAGCTCCAGGAGGCCCTGCAGGCCAAAGTCTCAGCGCTGGAGAATGACGTGAAGTAGGGCTCGGCTGTATCTCAAAGCTTTTTAAAACCCTTCTTTGGAACAGAGAGGAGTGGTGCTGATTGATTTCTCTTTTGCTCGCCTCCTCTCAGGCGCAAGTCGCAGCAAACTCATCGCACCGCTCTGAGCACGGCCGCGTTCAGCTCCGATGAGGAGGACGGCTTCTACGACGGCGGGAAAATCCCTCCATCCTGAGCGAGAGAGACGACCGCAAACGAAGACCCTCTGGAAAAAAGGACGATGGATTCAAAAGACATCAGGGCATCAACGCCTCGGCCGTGAAGATCTTAGTTTTGTTTTTCAGTAGCGGGTCGAACAGATTTGTCTGACTTTCCTGACTTTAACACTGCTGGGATTATGATTCCCTCAGAGATGTCGTCATTTATCTGTCTTGGTTTCTAAAGATTCAGCAGCATGATTTAAAAAAAATGTGTTTTGTTACTATTACAGTGGTAGCGCATTACTGCAGCATGGTTATTCGTCTCGGGTCTGTTTTACTCCTCAACCAAAGAGAGACCCGTCTGTTTTATGTACGAACTCATCGTTTTGCATGATAACTTATATTCTTCGGTTGCAGCTCTGTGCCTGTCTTTGTGTTTAAAGTGAACTTCTGTTTTTTTGTTGTTTTTTTTTGTTGTCTTTTAACGGTTTCTGACTGTGACAGTTTGGGCCATTAATCTGAGCCTGTATTTTTACACTGTGTTACTTGTTCCCGAAGACAATCAGATAGACGTGCAGTAGCAAACAAACGTCTCCATGTTTAAGATTTTATCGCTTTTATCCACATGTATGGGTTGCAATATTTAGAAGTTTACTCACACTCGTCATTGCATTGAATGTCATCTTTTTTTTTTTAGCTTTATTGCTTAGTTTAAACCTTTTTTTCCCCCCAGGGGACACATGTTAATACAACACAGCTTTATTTGAAATACAAGAATTGAGTGCACAACTTTGGATGTAAGAATGATCCACACATACATACATTTTTCCGGGTGTTATTCTGGCCAGATATTTGACCACTCTTCTTGGTTTATTTGGTAGAGATAATTGAAACTCATTTTTCTTTGGCTCTGATCTGGAATTAACCAGTGAATTTATGAAGGGTTTGAAGTCTGGTCAACGTCAACCCGCTTTAGCCATTCTAAAACCAGTTTAGAGGTCTGGAATCGTGATCCTGTTGAAACATCCAGATGTGTCCAAGGTTCAACCATTTACCGTCCTCCTTCATAATACAGCCCATCAGAACCCACTGACAGCAAATCAGCCCCTCAGCATGGTGCTGCCTTCACTGTGTTTGACAATGGCGCAGATTATGAAAAGGCAGTGTAGTCTTCATGAAATAGTTGAAAGAAGTTGCGTCACAATTACTACAGTTCCTGGTATTTTCATGAACATTCTAATCAACCTGTAAAAAGCCAATAAAAAAGCGGCAAAAGTCCACCTGAGAACAAAAACTTTTTTTCTTTTTTTTTTTTTTTTGGAAAGTTTATGATTTTCTCCTCTTTTATTTGCAAAACTTGCTATTTAAAATCGGAATATAAAGCTGAATGGTGGTTATGAAATTATGTCTTTATTTCATTCGGGTTCTTTTAAAGGAAAACCTGAGCTGTAGAAACTTTGAGGCTTCATCTCCTACAATAACTAGATTGAGGGCTGAAAACAGTCAAATTTCTGGTTTCCGTCACTTTAAAGTTTAGTAACTACATTTTTACGATACAGTAATAACTCTTGCCCCATATATTTTTTTTCATGGCTGGACACATTTCACCTGAGTTGGTGTCAGATGACTTAAGCTGAGACACAACTGGGTGCTGACAGGACGATGATCCCTAAAACGCATCAAAACTGATTTTCAATGGATGAATGAACATTGAGCTTCTTTTTTTTATTAAGAACGGTCAATAAGAGCAAAGGCTGTGTCAGGATACCAGCCGATTTTAAAATAGCTTAATCAATTCTGCAATGAAGAGGAAATATTACGCAATATACTGGTGCTATGTAAGTATATATTTGAGTCTGTATGTATAATTTATTACCCTGTTTTGGTTAGAAATCCATAAAAAATAAACCATTTTTTAGGTGATTGGATTAAAATATCATGAATTCATCCTCAGAAAACAAAGGTTCAAATGCATTGAACTTTAATTTAAAGCCCGACAATTAATGATGACAATAATGCTCATGATAATTGTGCGTAATGTTCTGTTTGGCACTGTAAAAACTTTATTCATGTCCATTTCTTTACTGAAACGCCTTACATTGACTTGCCGTCATGTCATCAGTTTTTTTTTTTTTTTTTTTTTTTGTCTCTTTGCTCAAGTTGCTGTAATGATTTTAAAGTTTTTCACATGCTTGCCTGTACCTGCATCTTTCTCTGTGCATTCCTGTTACAGGACATTTTAAGTCACTTTTGTAAGCAAATTGTTTTTTTTTGTTTTTTGTTTTTTTTTTCCACCTACCAGTTATGAATGTTCATGATTTTTCTAACGATGGTGTCATTGTATATTAGGATTACATGTGAAGATGCTATTAAATTAAAATGAGTTTTTCATGAGTTGGTGAAGTTTGGTTCATTCTTAAAGGAACTTTTGTGTAAAATAAAGATTTGTTTTTTTCTCATTAGGATCTCTGGGATTTATGTTTCAAATACATTTGAAAAAAGCTTCTGTTTCAATTTTAACTTTGAATGAAAGCTTGGAGTGCCTTTTTAAAAAATATATAAGCGTTAGAAATACCTTGTTTCCAATAAAATGAGATAAAACTTAACTGCTATCTGCTAAAATAGTCCTTCCTGTCTGTCTTGTTCTTTTGGCAAAAAGTTCAGAGAGAGCTTTTTGTGGTTTCCCTACTATTTTACCTGCCAACAATTATATTTCTGCTTCTGCTCTCTATTGTTTCAGTTCACTGAGGTTTGCAGTGATCAGTGTCTGCACAGCTTACAGCTGATGTCTAGACTTGGTTAATTTCTTTTTCAGTCATTCTGTTGTAGGTTTCTGGGCCGATTTTGGGATCGTTGTTCTGTCAATCATTCAGTTTGAACTAAGCTCAAGCTGTCTGACAGACAAGCTGTCTGATTCGACCCTAAAATATTATGAAGAATGGTCAATGCTATTCAGAGTGCGCCAGGTTCTGTGGTCGTAAAACAAACCTTCATCATCACCCCTCTACTCCAGGGTAAATCAGCCTTTTCCACTTTCGCTTAATCTTTGTCAAAGTAGAATTATGAACTTTTTAAATCGTTTGGAAAAGCCTTTGTAATTCCCTCACAGATTTATAGGCAGGAACTGTCGCTGCTCCTAAATCATTGCTGATGTCTTCCCATCCTGGCATTGCTTGTATAATCCAGTGCTGCAAACTCTCAAACCTCCTGCTTCCACGCAGGAACTCTCGCCTGCCAATAACCAATTAATGTTGTGCAAAGCTCCTCACTTTCCTTCTTTAATACTCTAAAACCAGCAAGGGTTTATTTAGTTTTTCCAACACAATTTTTCCATGATGGCCAATGGTAATGTGGTTGCTGCTTTTCAAGAGCAAAATGTTTCCGAATATGATTCTCTGTCCCTTTCTTAAAAAAAAAAAAAAAAACATAAAAATGCTTGAAAACGTTTTTTTGAAACATGTAAAGAGAGCCTATCTGCATGGGTTAAAACCGAGCTTTGCAGTAATCCTTCACAGACTGACAGGGGGACCAAACCTACCTTGGTTAGAGTGGGAATTGAACCCGACCTGAGGCTTGCTCCCACCTTCACCGTGGCACAGGGAATAAAAGATCAAGGTACAATCCTGGCTCCAGAGCAGCTTTCACAGCTGTCTCATCTCCTGCTGTTATGTCAGAAAGCTCCTGGTTTGTGTCAAAGGTATTTTACAGAACACTCGTCATCAGGAATAAAATTAAAGATGTTGATTACATTAAATGTATACGTAAGTACCAGAATCCAGCTTTAGTGCAAAGACCTGACTCCTCTTGATATAATACACAACCCCTTATAAAGGGCCAGATGTTCAGATCGGGCCACGTCCATCAGGAAAATGATTCAGGCACATTAAATCAAAAACTAACAGGCTGAAAAACAGCTTTTTCGCGATAGCTGTGTGAACAGTCGCCCCCTGCTGAGAATCAAATAAACCACCAACCCAGGTCATAATCTGTTACACGTTTGCATACTAGTAAGTAAATAAGTAAACTTTATTTACATAGCACCTGTAAGAAGATAAAAATCATTAGGTGCTTTACAGAGTGTAATAAATACCAAATAGAAATACCACAAGAACAGCTTACAAGGATGACATCAAAAATACATTTAAGTAAACGCTTGTCTAAATAAAAGTGTCTTCAGCTGCTTTTTAAAGGATTCAACAGAGTCGGCCACACCGAGAGACAAGGGGGGCGGGGCATTTTAAAGGGACCTTCAGAAGGTTTTGGCCCAAGGACCAAAACCAAAGACCGGAGAGTGTGGCCAGAAGCATAAAAGATTAAAAGGTCTGAGATGTATTGTGGGGCGTGTTCATTAAAAGCTCTAAAAGTCAAAACTAAAACTTTAAAATCAATTCTAAATTTGACAGGTCGCCAATGTAACGAGGAACCTGCGGATACTGGTTCCACAGGTTCCTGATCCGACTGGGAATTCTTTACACGGTTTCTCACGCGCTAATGTCTATTTGCACACTTCAGTTTCTCAGGAAATGTTTTTTTTTAAGTCATCCATGCAAATTGCACAGTTCTGTAACGTGAAGATTTAAATTAACTGCACAGTATTTTACATCATCCTGTAAACGAGCTGCAGCCACTCCTTTTGTCATGAGCATTAATTTACTTGCACAGTTCAACTTGAACATTTCCGTGTTTGATAATGAAAATTTGCACAGTTTTTAACTTCTCTGGGAGTATCGGTCTGACATCATGCAACTACACAGTAATCTACATCCTCTGTTATCAGATCAGATCTTAAGGACTTATTGTTGGTGCAATCAACTAATTTCTTTTTTTTTTTTTCTGCATATGAGCTTAAGTGACATCCCATTCTTCATCCATAGGGGTTCAATATGACGTTGGTCCAACCTTTGCAGCTATAACAGCTTCAACTCTTCTGGGAAGGCTGTCCATGAGGTTCTGGAGTGTTTATGGGACATTTTGACCATTCTTCCAGACGAATCCTCACATTTGTGAGGTCAGACACTGATGTTGGACGAGAAGGTCTGGCTCTGGGTCTCCGCTCTAATTCATCCCAAAGGTGTTCTATCAGGTTGAGGTCAGAACTTTATCCAGTTCAGTATGAGTATCCAGTATAAGGTCAGTCCAGGTTATCCACACCAACTCTCTCATCCATGTCTTTAAAGATCTTGCTTTGTGCTCTGGTGCACAGCCATGTTGAAAGAGGAAGGGGTCGTCTCCAATCTGATCCCATAAAGTTGGGATCATGGAGTTGTCCAAAACCTCTTGATCTGACAAACTTTACTCTTTGGCTCAATACAGTCAGACAAGTACCGTTCTCCTGGCACTGCCAGACTGGTCCATCAGATTACCAGCTAGACTAACGTGATTTGTCACTCCAGAGAACATGCCTCCACTGTTCTAGAGGCAGCGTGCTTTCCTCCGCCGCATCCGACCCTTTGCGTCGCACTTGGTGTTGTTCAGCTGGGATACAGCTGCTCGGCCATGGAAACCCGTTCCGTGAAGCTCTCTATGCAATGTTCTTGAGCTAATCTGACAACCACATGAAGTTTGGAGGTCTGTAGCGACTGACGGCAGATAGTTGGCAACCTTTGCACAGGAGCTGCCCCCCCTATCCATCAGTTTATGTGGCCTACTGCCACACTTCGTCTTTGTTATAACGCCACTGACAGCTGGCTGTGGAATATTAACCTGACTCTCGCCAGATGGATTTCGCTCCGCCTAGCTCCACTCATCCATCTGGGACCTCTCCATAGGAATTGTCTTTATTGAAGGCTGGGCCTTATCAAAAATCCTTGCATATGATTGGATAAGCCACTTGTCTGTCATCTTTATTGACGTGCTATTTCAACCACTCACACCGAAGCTATGAGAGGGACGCAGGAAAAAACTCAACTTTTTTTTAATGTGTTTGCGGCTCTAGTGGCACGCGTTTTATTGACAGTGAGCTGACAGGAAGAGGGGGGAAAGACAGGCGACAAAGCGCTGCAGGCCGGAGTCAATCCCGGGCCGACAGCGTCGAGGACTAAAGGCCTCCTAACATGGTTTACGCTAACCGCTAACTGCTCCGCCACGGACGCGCCCCGGAAAACAAAACTTGCCAAATGCGGTCGGGAGAAGGGCGAAAACATGGTTTCCACCAACAAAAGCCTTCAGAGGCGTTCTCTGATGTTCTTTTAATGAAACAATATTAGGTAGATTGGACAACACGGAAGAAATAGCAGCATCGATGTTAACGCTTGCTTCTTCGATGCGAGCCGCCATTGTTGAAACAAAACAGTCTCACGTCACGGTCGCTTCTCCACTACGTCACATCTATGAAACTCCAGCCCTGCGTCCTGATTGGCTAGACAATAAAATTGGTTGGAGAAATCACTCTCTATGGGAGATGTCCCAGATGGATGTGAGTGAAGCTAGGCGGAGCGATATCAATCTGGATAGGGTCAGGTTAGTGGAATATTTAGGAGCAGGGAAATTTCATGACAGGACTTGTTGCACAGATGGAATCCAATCACAGAGTGCTGGTGAAGTTTCTCAGTCATCCAGGTCATGGTCATTGCAAAAACGTAAAAAGAACAAAAAAACAACTGGAGTTTTTTCTTGAAGTTTGAAGACGTTTCACTTCCTATCCAGAAAGCTTTCTGGATAGGAAGCGAAACGTCTTCAAACTTCAAGAAAAAACTCCAGTTGTTTTTGGTTTTTTTAACTTAATTGGAACGTCCAATCACAGAACCACGCTGGAGTCCGCTGAGCTCCTGGGAGCAACCCATCCTTCCACTAATGCTTGTAGAAACAGTCTGCAGGCCCAGGTGCTGCATGTTATACACCTGTGGCCATGGGAGGGATTACATCACCTGATTTTGATGATTTGGAGAGCAAATAATTTAGGCAATATAGTGTAGTTTGTTTTAATTAAGGCAACACTGTTTCAGAGCTTCTTACAACAAGCCCACAGTGGGATTCTTTCATCCGTGGCCAAGTTTTCCACGGAGCCTGTAATCCTCAGATGGTTTACTGTAATTACTGAAGACATCAAGCCGACTGAATGACTCCACCTCTTCCAGCCTGCCCTGTCTTTCTCCTGACCTCACCCTGACTTCCCCATGGGTTTCCCTACTCAGAGCTCTTCTTGTCTTTATTTACTTACAACATTACGCATCCAGAGAGCAACGCAGCTCTAGTTTAAATAGGAAAACGATCACCGGTTATCATGCAATTAGTGGTTTTTGAACCGAGTGAGCGGGCCAGTTGTTTTTCTAACAACTTTTTATCTCTTGAACTCTGTGCTACAGAGAAGCTACGAGGAGTCCTCAAAGATTCTCCCTATTTGTAGTAAAGGAAATTCTATTTAATTATGGAATCAGATCAAGTGATAATGTGGGGAAATATTATGACCCAATCAATGTTCCCCAGCAGAAAAAAAATATATTTATAATAGCCAAACAAAAATTAGCCCAATTCTTTGCATGTTTACTCTGGGTTGGGCTTCAAAAATAGGCTTTAGGAATGTGTCCCTTTTATTCACCTCAGGAGGCTGTTCACACAGAGCGGCGCTGCTTTATTTATAAGTTATTGTGTGACAGTGATGGAGAAAGAGTGCTGCCTTTTATGTGGAAGTCACCGTACAAATATGTCTGAGGAATAAAAACTAGAGGCTACAATAAAGACATAAAGCAGGATGTCTTTGTGGAAGAAAAAATGGAACAAGGATTTGTTGCTGGATGATTGCTTTCTAGTTTTTACTCGACTGTGGACTTATAGTCGAAGCACACCTGTCGGATGGAAAGTCTGAAACTTTTTTTTTTTTGTTTGAATATTTTATCTAAGTGTTAATTTTGGGATTAAAATCTCCTGCCTTGTGGCATTGAAGGTTAACGAGTTTATCCAAAGGCCTAACGGGAGGTGACAAGTGAGCCACCTGACTGTTATTAAACAGCTCTCTATCCTATTTGCAGGTCTGGCACAGAATTAGCTACAGTGCAGAGGAAGCAGGAGACCTGCAGGATCCTGCAATGTGTAATGTAAGCCGTGATGATTTCATACAGGAAGTTGCATGAAAGAGAACCGGCTGAGTTTTTTTTTTTTTTTTTTTTTTTTTTTTGAGACAAGCCAAATGAGGGGAGTCGTCTGATGGGATCCCTTTGGAAGAAGATCAGGCAGTCGTCTGAGTGCAAAATGCTGTGGTTCATCAACACCAACGGCAAAAGTCTGCCGGACGGAGGCGACATCATCAGCCCCCCTGAGGTCAGACCCAGTTTATGTCTTAAAAGTGATCAGCCATCACCGTATTAATGTTTGGTGGTTTTATTGGTTCAGCAGCATGTTGAAATAACATACTGTAAATCATTTTTTTAAGAAAAAACATTGTGCGAGAAAAAGCTAAACTGGAAGTAAAAAATGTTAAACAATTTTCAAAAAGCTTTACAAATAAATGTCTCTGTGAATTACAAACCTTTTCAAATATGTCTTAAATCATGGAAATATGCTCTGGATGGACTGCAATTATTTTTTTAGAAAGGGTCCTCTGAGTTTGACCAGTTATAGATAAAACCAATGAGGATGCAAATTCATAGATATTAGGAGTCAACAATTTTTGTATTTTTCTGCTGTGCTCTCGGGATTGCTAGTATATCACAAATCCTGGTACTTAACCGACACTTACAGGGTTCTTTACTGAACTAATATTGGACAATTCAAGGGTATATCATATGCCTTGGAAGTACTACCAGAGATGGGTAGAGTAGACAACAACTGTATATATATATATATGTGTGTGTGTGTGTGTGTGTGTGTATGTGTGTGCAAGTGAAAAGTAGCCAATCAAGAAATTACTACAGAAAGAGTAAAAATGTATTCAGTAGGAAAGCTACTCAAGTACTGAGCTTAACATAGCATCTGATTTAATATTTAAAAGTGAAGTAATTGGACAGAGAAAAATATAAAGTACAAATTCTGGTATTTTAAAGGTATTTTAAAATATGTATATACAAAAAAATAACAATTACAAAATAACAAATTCAGACAGGAGAAACTTTTCTGATTTTCTTTCCAACATAATACCAATAAAAACAATACTGTACAGCAGCTAATGTATACACAGTATGTTAGAACAGTGCAAAGTACTTCCAGTAACAATATCTACCGTTTGCTGAATGTTTACCTGACCTTTAAATGGCTCGATTTAGAGGTCAGGTTAACCTTTCAATGATCTCAGCAAATAGAAAATAACATTAAAACATTTGTACAATAATGAAGCCTCACTAACAAACTGTAGGGTGTGTGTCCCTGGTGCATTTCTGATTAAAACAAGTCTGTTCTTTTTTTCTTTCTTTTTTGTTTTGCTGAAGTTACTCATGGCGAGCAGAGTGGCCAGAAATTTTATTCAAGAGCGATATTTTTTAATAACATTACCCAAGTAAAAGTAAAAAGTATAATGCAGTGAAGCTACTCCTAAAAGTACATTTTGTTCCAAAAGTTACTCAAGTAAACTAGTTACTATCCACCTCTGAGTACTACACATGCCGTATATGTAGAACATACTTTGTACTTAGTAGGTAGGTACTATTGAGGAGTTATTGCAGGTAAATCAATGTTATCCAAGAAGTAATTAACTGTGAGATGTTTATTGGATATATTTGATGTGCTTACTTGTAGTGAACTTATCAAGTACTTGTGTTATGGTACCACATTCCTACCTAAATGCTACTTTCTGTAAACCTTGACTGAGAGCTTAGTGTATTTAACAGTTAGGTACTGATCAATGTGACTGAATACCTTGCAGGGTACAGGTAAGAGTAACTGGCTCCCCAACATTTTGGACTGATTTTGGGCGAGGAAACAACGTGTGGTGTGGCTGTCCTCTGTCTGGTGCTCAAATATCCTGGATCAGCAAATGCACCACCTTGTTATGATGCCCAGTGCCTTGATTAGACTGATTAGCCTCACCTGAGGACAGAGATTTGGGACCACAGAGAGGATATGCGGGATTTGTGTTTGCAAGGAAACCAATTTCAGCTGAACCACAAAGGTTTTATCGTGAGAAATACCCAAATAAAACCTGAATGGACTTTGCTGCCCACTGCGGTACTAGATGGAGCTGATTTAGCGATCAGATAGAAGCTGTATTTAGGAGGCTTTAGTCCCCAACACCTTCCAAATATCTGATGAGAAGGCAATTTCAGTCCCTACTAAGTACCCCTTAATTTCCCTTTAGGTATTCCACAAATTAGGGGAGAGCTGTTTTTATAGTAGTCTGGTTCTTGCTTATAGGTTAAATCCTGACTGTCTTGTTTGAGATGGGGCTTTTTTTCTTCTTCTTTTTTTAACTTCCTCGGTTTCTTTTTTTTCGTGGTTGTTTTCAGTTGGTTTGTTTTCTCCTCCCCTGCCACAGAGCTTAGTTCACTTTTGCAAATAAGTACTTTTGGTTTAAAAACCTACTTACCTTCCTGTCGTATATCTGGCTCTCAGTCACTATTTTAGCCAATTTCTAGTAATCTGTTGGTAAATAACAGGCTGTGATGTTTTATCTCCATACGAAATAATACAGATAGAGCCTAGTTTTATTGATGACTGCTGACATACTCGGCATCGGTCATATTTTCCACCCTATTGTACAATAGGGTGGGTAAAGCCAAAAGAAAGCATTAACGAATAAGTTAGACTGTCATAATGGTGTCTATTTACTGTTTGTAGGTCCAACATGTTTATAAGAAAAATATGAGTCTGGGTGTCATGTAACCGTGGAGCAGACATGCAGGTCTGCTATATTTCCGACACGCAGGACAGACAGTGAAGGCAGCATCGAGTCGGTGACCGACGCAGCGGTGCTCGGTCCGCACCAGGTGTCCTCTCGCCTCTGCTGCCGCTTTCTGACGGGTCCGGGACAGTTTTTAATAGCAAAACACTGCGGATGAAGTTTCTACGCCGCTAATATTTGCCTCTTTGATTGTGTTTTCTCCACTTTTCGGCTGCAAGATGAACGGCGTGAGAGAGAGAAAGACGGCGGAAAACGGAGAAGAGGACACGAAACCCAACGTGAGTGATGCTTTAAAAAGTATTAATTGAAGAATAAAAAAGCGGAACATTTAGTGACACATTTTGGATTATTTTATTCTTGGCCCGTCTGATTTCTAACAGCTGTTTGTAGAGTTAACTAACCGGACCGTCCTGCTTGTTGTTCCTCAATTTTGGCTCTTATTCAAAGCCTCTAAAGGACCTTTTAAACGTGATAAGGTTTCACCTTTAAAACCGTTCAGAGAATTTCCCGAGAGTAATGTCCACTGGAGACGTCATCACAACACAATAAACCTGAAAATTACCAACAGAGATCCTGTTTTTATGTGTGCGTGTGATATTTGAAGCCTGGGGCAAACATATCTTATCATTAAAATCACCCAGAGTCGATGGTTGCTTGCAATGGGAATTACAGTATTTATTATTAAGATAGTAATTATAAGTTGTTTTCAAGTATACAAAACATATGATTGACTTTTTTTTTTTTTACAGACTTTTTTTTCTTCTTCTTTTTTGACCCTCAGGGGCCCCTGCGCAATTTTCTTAGATAAGCCTCTCCTGTCTGACCCATGACCCTTGCTATCCATTTTTCAGTTTCTCTCTGACACTTCTTCACACCTCTGTGCTCCTGCTATGATTACCAGAGTTTTGACAGGCAAACCACTCCGGGCTGCAGATGTCCTGATCAGGATTTGTTCTTTTCTTTATTTTTGTCCCTGATCGCCATGCTGTTAATTTTAAGATTAAGCTCCAACCATGATTTTACGGCATATTTAAATCAATGCCATGTATTTGGTTCTTACAGCAGCTTTAACGTGCAGAAAAATAACCAATAGTGTCCAATGGTGTTGCCGAGCCTGCAGTATTTTTATCTATTTTTTTTTAATCTTGATGGCGACCAATATTTTATCCTGTGCAGGGGTTTGTGCAGGACCGCCTTTTCTTTCTGAAGATATACATCTGACTCGAAGACGGTCCTCAATAAACATGTCTTTGTGAAGTGACAGGCTACCATTAGTATGTTTACTCTCTGTTTTCACATAACAGGTTGATAATTGAGCTCAGATTTGAGCTCATTTCCAGTTAATTATATATAAACAAAGCTTAAAGATACAGTTGTTCTACTGTTTCATTTACTAAACACTTTTATTTAAGTCTTAGATTGTAACGGCTACATTTTCAACATTTTCACTGCTCTTCTCGGATTAGCCGCGGCTGTCTGAGCACCATGCGCAGGAAAGCTCTCATGACACGGACAGGAATCTGTAGCAGCAAATACAGTCTTAAAAGAAAAGAAGCTGGAAGCACAAGGCATGTTGAGCCCTATAACGGGCTAACGCTGTGGCTGGGGCTTACATAAAATCCCAGCATCAGAGATTCTGACACTGGTCAGGTAAAGATGCCTGGATAAGGACCCAATCCTTGAATGCCAGGTTGGGTTAGCAGAGCACCCACAAGAAGGAGCTTAGTTGTCAAATGTTGGCTTAAAAACCATCAAGGGTCTGATTTTTCCAAAAAGTTTGCTTGTATTAAAACGTGTGCAAACTAATTGCCGTGTGCAAAGTTGATCATCATACCAGCTGAAAAGCAATCTGCATGTACAATGGGCGCAAACATTTTTTGTGCGCATCCATAACTTGTGGCATTAGGGATCTTTTTTGTTCCTCAATCAATAACTCAATAATCCAAACCTCACCAACAAGTCCATGTCTTAAAGGAGCAATAAGTGATATTTCACCTCTAGGTGGTGCTTGAGTACTGTCTGTAGACCAAAACAAGATGTGTGACAAGCCACGCCTCTCTCTAACTTCACTCCAGCTGCCACCCGGCCCCTCCTTTCCCTTCTCACGCGTCTGCACATATTTGTAAAGGATACAAACACAGTAAAACGGCCTCACCTTTCGGAGGAATTTTTCTAGTGAAGAAGTAAGTAACTTGTAACTTTATAATGCTGTTAGCAAGACAACATTTAGACATGCTAGAGGTGCTCTCCGCAATGTTTCTCCAACGCTGCGCTGCTCTGACGGTGGTGTTTTAGGGCAGGGAGGGGCTAAGCCCTGAGTGACAGCGGTTCACATGCACGTACAGCCGGCCCGGCTATGTAAACAAGAGACTGGAGAACAACACAGAGGCGTTGTGACATCATACCGTAGTCCATCCGAAATATTATCTTTTAGTTCTTCACATTACTGTTTTTTTTTTTTAGTTCTTTCTCTCTAAAATAATGAAATTTTGCTTATTGTTCCTTTGATTCAAACAAATTGGGGTTTTGGATTGGCCTAGTCAAAGTCCAGACTTGATTTAGAAGCTGTGGCGTGACCTTAAACAGTTTATGCTTTTAAAAAAAACCTCAAATGTGACTTAATTGAAACACTTCTTCGAAGAGTGGGCCATGTTTACTCCACAGTGATCTTAAAAATGCACTTTCAGTGAAAAGAAACACTAAATAGCATCTGTTGTTGCCAGGGGCGACACAGCCAGTAATTAGGGTTAAGGGAGTATTGTTATTTCACATAGGGCCAGCTTGATGTGGATAGTAGTTGTTTGCTTACCTTGAGCAATAAAAAATAGCTTTTTGTATTTAGTCAGGTCATCTTAACCCAATATTAAAGTTTGTCTCACATGAAACATGTAAGTGTGCCAGAATAAAACTTATCTGTACTAACATACTTTTTTTTTTTAGTCCTATCCAGTATATGGTGTACATTTTTGGACATCCTCTAGTCTCATGCAAACGTCCTCAGACATTGGATCAAACTGCTGCAGACTTGAGACTAAACGGCATCAGACTAAAGGGAAAAAAAATTATCACTGAAACATCTCAGACATCTGTGCCTTTTGCAGATGACACAACTCCATAAACATGCAACATTAAAAGAACTATTCTGATGTCTGCTCTCCCGAGACGTTTATTCCGATGCCTTTTTAAAGGTGGTTAAGAAACAGGGATTTAAAGCTGATTTCACATTGACACTACTGAGTCTTAAAGCTTTTTTTCTTGTCCAAATAAAAGGCAAATTTGTTATAGAAAGTGAAGAAAAAATATGAACACCTAGGCAAATAAAGCTTTTTGCATATCAAATCCATATCTCTGCCTGGGCTTACAAAGCTGTAGTAGACTGGTTGAAATGAGATATCCATTTGCGTCACCTACGTGGCAAATGCAAATGGGTTGAAGATTTCTAGAGATGCATATTTTTCTCTCAGACAAATAGATCTAAGGTAATCTGTGCTAGAAAACACGTTTAAGGGTCAAATCTGGCTTGCCTGTTGTCTGACCTTAAAGCTAACCTTTCATACAATGTCTCCATTTCGTTTTATAATTCAATATTTATGCTTAATAATATCAGATAATCTTAGAAGCTATTTTTTCAGGTCCTCTGAATCTGGAATATTTGGTTCTGTTGTCAGTGTATAAATGGCTTAATTTTATTCTCAGGGTTTCAACATAGTCTGAAAAAATCTGAAATTTAATTAAAATTTTTTGCAGGTTTGCATGAAAAAAAGATCGAATATATTTTTGTCCAAACATTTCCCTGTCCGTCATTCGTTTGCCGTCCATTCTTCTGCTTGTCCGTCTGTTTTCCATCCCTCTATTTAGCGTTGAGACTGTTCGCAAGCAGTGTAGTTTATAAGGCCTGTGCTCAGTAGAAATAAACCTCAAATGAATTTTGAACATTTGTTTTTTAAAAATGTGTTCAAATCTGTCTCAGAGCTCGATTAATTTGAGTCTGAAATGTCATTATTCTTGTTTAAGAACCCTGTGTTCTGCTCTCGTTGGGGAACTATAAAAATGTGGGCCATTGCCTGTTAACGTTGTATTTAATCACTCTTTGTGAATGCCTCCCCGTGCTGCGACAACCTGAGAGTGAAAGATATGCAACTAACCAAAACTATTTTTTTAATTACCACAGCTTTAAAGACAACTGTATTCTTTTGATCTCTTAAAGTCGTAAAAGTAATCGGAATTGGTCCTTTTGGATTTAGTCAAAAACTTCAATGGTGCAAAACTTATATTCCTTTTCCATATTTAACATCCTTATCAAATTGGACTGCGGTGCTGCTTGTTGCATGTGTTGAACTGTCCCCATTTTTCGGGACTTTTTTCGCGCAATCCAGAGTGTTTGTCCCACTTCTAGCTGAGCGTGATGCGTTGAAACAAGTCAAAAGCACAAAGAAGAACATCATTCGGGTGTTATTTATGGCTTAAAAACACTTTTTATTGTTTCAAGCCCTGCAGAGCATCATCAAGTCAATCTTTAGTGGAAAAAAAACAATTGACATATTTAGATCTCACGTCAAGAGTTGCTCACCCAGTAGGAATGTGCCGAGACCTGTTTGGCCTGTAGAAAATAAATGCCCTCATCAGATTGACAATCAAACGTATTTTCTGGAACACGCCACAGTATTCATGTGAAAATCTAATGGCGCTTAACGAGAAACGCGAGAGGGACTCTGCCAGACAATGGTTGAACGTTTCGCAACGAGTTGCGAAGGTAGCAGAGAAGCCGATTGCGTTATATCCCATCGTGATGCTGCGTGCCAATGAGATGATAGACATGACTGAACAGAGAATCTGTTTAATATAGACGCAGTGCAGGAAGCGCAGGCCTCAGTGAACAAACACAGTATTTGTTTGATGGTTTAACTCCATGTTTGAAATGCTGACACGGAGCTCTGTCAGGTGACGTGGCTAATTCCGACAATTTAACCAAGAGGAGGATATGCCGTCATTTCATAATTTGAAGGAGCAGCTTTTGGTCGCATCCTGCTATAAAACGGCAGTCCTGAAGCATCTTCTCTCGTAGCGTGAGAACATGCAGAGAGAGAGAGACCTATCATTTTCCATGATGGGATGTGATTAAAATGGCTTAGCTGGATTCTGATCTGTTTACTGTCAACTCTGTGGTGTATTTACATGACCACAGTAGAACGATCAAACTAAAGGCCTTTTTCTGCGTCATGTCATTAAACTTCCTTTAATGGCATGTTACTACAGTTCGCATGTCATAGGAATTACAGTCATAGCTACAAACATGTGTAAGTCCTGCAGAAAAAAATAAATTAAAACAACTTCATGTACATCTGTATAAATTAAAAGGCATGCACCGACACACTTTTTGGACATTTGGTTGGTTTTCAGCAGGCTTCAGGTAACAAGATAACATCTTGTACCAATACTGAGACTACAATATTTTATTTACATCAGGGGTGTCAAACTCATTTTGGTTTAGGGGCCGCATACAACTTAATCTGATCTCAAGAGGGCCACACGAGTAAACTCATTGCAGATTAAATGGAACTAATAAAAGTGGACTTGTTGTTGATTTTTATATTAAATGAATTTCACTTTTACACAATATATTATGAATAACCTTAGCGTTTTTAAGAAAAGTATGTGCAATTTCAACAATACTTTTACTCAGTTAAACATTTATGCATAAGAACTGATCACAGTGATTGTACAATGTTGAAAAACATTTATTGGAACTTAAAAAAACATTGTCCTGCATGACAAAATACATCAAACAGATAAAAATTAAGAAATGATTTAAAATAAATTTTCCACATCTGAAGCTCAATGCTACCATCTGTTGATTAAAACAGAGCGCCCCTCGTGGACAATATGGGAACTGCATATTTTCAATTAAACGAAGTACATGTTTTTTTCAATAATTGTTTTATCATTCTCTTCCTTTTATCTCCTCTTTCTTTCACCTTTTCCTTTTTTTTTCTTGTTCTTCCTTTCCTCTCCTACTTTCCCATTGTAGTGTCCATATCATTTGAGATATTTCCCGCATGAATCATAATAAAACTATTCACATTCATAAATCAAGCGGAGTACTATGGATTACACTCTAGATTAAATCCTTCATCAGAGAACCAAAAATATGTCTGATCAGCTAAGTGTCATATCTGTGTAGTTTTTCGACGGCAATAACCTAGAATGAGTCATGTGACCTAGAGCACCACTCTAGGTCACGTGACTCATTCAGCGACAGGTCTGATCCTCTCAAGTTACATAGTGGAGTTTTTGAGAAGGGCAGCCCAATGGGCGCCAAGTGCTGTATACTGATCTGAAAAAGAATTGAATGTATCTCAAATTAAGCTAATACTTAAATAAAACTAATACGGTGCTGCTTTAATTGTTAAAATGTGTTTTTAGAACATAAATAAAAAAAAATAGAAATCAAAGAACAACAAATGGTTATCAGATATATTGTTGAGAGCAAAATGATCAGCTGGCCTATGAATATTTCCTGGTTTTAAAGTATTTCTTAATTGGTCTTATTCAGATGGAATAATTTTGCTTACTATTACTTTTTTAAATACTTATTGTTTCATAACAGCAGTCCATCTCAAATTGAGTTTATCAGTTTATATTTAACTCGTAATAAACCTTTGATTATAGTTTTTTTGTTTTTTTTTTTGTTACATTCCTGGTTAGTCAGGTAGTACCGACAGGGGTCCTTGTACCGCAGGTGTAGTGCTTGCTTTTTCCAGTCAAGTCCAAAAATCTTCATACTTCTGGCAGTTTTAGTTGTAAAGTAATTTATTTTATTATTTTTTTTACTTGAATCTGATGGTGAATTTGTGGAGGGAGCTAAAGTTTAGGGTGATGGAAAGGAGGATTTCCAACCTCAAACTCATGCAGCTGCAGCTCATCAACAAAGACACATCTTTTTATTTTAATAACGCTTCTTTTATATTTTATCTTTTGAGAGATGCCTGTCACATTTCCTATCAGGAATAAACTTATTGGTTGAATGCAAATGATTTTAAATCCAAATCTCCCAGGTGTGTGAATAAGTAACAGCTTAATTCTTATATAGGAAATTTTTGACCAATCTGTATAATCTGACCCAATCTGTATAATATGATAAGATGAGTTTGTAAAGTGCCTTGAGGTGACATGTTTCATGAATTGGCGCTATATAAATAAAATTGAATTGAATTAATTGGATGTTCTATTTTAAGTGTTAAGACCCAAATTATTAGGCATCTCTTTTAGCTAAATATAATTGGTTTTTGAGGTGGAAATCAAATTGCATATCTTTTGACTATTTGTTTATGATGATATGTGGATTTTTGGACATATTGAAAGTAGAAACCTAATTTTTTGCACCCATAAAGCACATAGAACAACACCGGGGAGTATAAAACAACACTCGGGGTGTTGTCATCTTAAATGCGTGCGGGAATCCCAAACGCAGAAAAACATGAACATATTTGGTGTGTTCAGCCTTCAACCTTTTGTTTGCACAGTTTTGTTTGGTTTGCAGACAGTAACCAAAGCCAGTAGCTGTTATATAAAGACACTTCATTAATGTGTCTTATGTAACCAGCATGACACATTCCTCAGAGGGCTGCTACCTACCAATGTCACTGTGTGGCAGATGAACCGAAGGCCTCGTCCTTTTAGCAGTTTTTATCCCCTCAGTAACTCTGGAATTACCGGAGGATTGCCTGCATAGTGATTTAAATAAACTTCTTTACTTTCACTGACGTGGACAGAAGCGCTGAAATAATAACAAAACTCCACTTTAGTTTTATTGCTAATTTATACAGGGCTATTAAAATGTTCCAGGGTTTGTGTTGAACATTAAAACATTTCTGTGCCGGCGTGTTTATGATCCAGTCGGTGGGAATTTTATCTCCCTGTTCTTTCCGTTGTGCGTGTGTCATCAGTCCTGCAGGGGAGGCTAACTCCAGCAGGATGAGCCTGCGTGGACTGGCACAGTAGCTCCCCGACTGGAGCGCAGTGTGCAGGGGAAAAGGGTTGGGCCGCTGGCGGCGCCTCACCCAGCCTTGTAAGACAAGACGACCGTGACTTCCCGCTTGCTTAGTCACAAAGACACAGACGGTCCGGATCACGCCTGGCTGGGAAAAGTCTGACTGCTTCGTCTGCTCAGGTAGATATATTGTGGTTCTGTGCGAGATGAATTATTTCATGGTGGCGGTTTTTAGGTCTGGAGTGTGAGATAAAAAGATTGTTTTGTCTGATTTCAGTGTTTTTGGGGGCGAATAATATTAGATTTGTCTTGAATTGTGTGGCTGTATCCGGGCTGTGCTGTTTTATTGAAGATTAGCTCACAAATACAGATCTTCTTCTTTTTTTTTTTTCTTTTTTTTTCATCTGATCTGTTTACTTGTCATCAATGAGGGGAAAATAAATTTACCTGTAGTCGGATTTAATGATTGTTTCAAGCACTTTGACTCCTCCACCCATTTGCAACATGTGTAGTCATGTCGCTCAGTAATAAAAACCTCTGTTGGAGATGTAGCTGGAGATGGATGGACTTTACACGCGTCTGTGAGCTCTGCTGATGCTGCCGTCCGTCTCTGCAAATTAATGGTCTTGCGCATAGATTGATGCCTTTGTGTGGATGACTCTTTTACAAAGTGTTGATCAGTTAAGTGATATCATCTCCGAATAGGCGAGTAGCTGTAATGGAGACCAGAAAGCTGGGGCTGGATGTTCCTGTCGGTACTAAGGGAGACGCTCATAGTGTTATAATTATCTAGTGGTCCAGACAGTGAGGGGAAAGCAGGGACGTTTTCCATAAACCTGTGTCTGGATGCGCTAATCTATCAATGTTAGGAATCTTGCTGTTGTAATACCAGCTGAAAGCCAAGTTAATTGTTTTTAGTCAATTCTGGTAATTGTAAAATGGTTAAGCTAAAAAGGTGCTGATGTTTCTTAGCAGTGAGAATGGGCCAGTATGAGCATGAAATTCTCATGTCATTTTAGATTAAGTTAAAACTTTATTTCACTTACACAAAAAACTTTAAATAAAAACACAGGATATGTTTTAATTTATGTTCAGCCAACATTCTGCTTGCCTTGAACAAATAAAATACAAATGGTGGCCTTAAGAGGATTTCTTTATTTTCTGTAGCAGCTGGCTGTCGGGTTTTGTCATTTTTGGCTGTTTTCTTTGTGTCTCTGTCCTTTCCTTCTTTCTCCTCCTCTGTGACGTTTGGGATCAGTTAGTTCCTAATACTACAATGAAGAAAATCATCAAGGGTTGGGCGTCAAGCGAGGATTTATTGGTATAAAGCCTGCCTTGGTAAAGCAAATATGTTTGGCATAACTACGGCAGCCAGAGTCCCATTCTGCTTAACTTGAAGCTGGACATGACAAAGGAAAATAAAATAAAAAACACTGTTAGCATGAGTCGGCATGAATATGAAATTCTTGTTAGCTTAGCTTGAGTTAAAACTCTGTAATTTCACTGTATTTACACAAAACATTTAAATAAGAACACAGAACCTGATCTAAGTGCTTTAATTTGCCAGAAAAGAAGATGATCAATATAATTTTCAGTTTACTTCTGGTATTTGTAACATTTATTTGTTTTCATACATAAACAAACGTGAGCAAAAACGTAGAATAAACATTTCCTAAATGTGGTTGTTTTAAAGTGCTGATTCTGCAGAACCTTTTACACTTTTGCTGTTCTTTAGTAACAAAAGTGCACTAAGTTGACATTAGCTGGTTAATTTGTCAGAATTTCTTTCTTGTGATTGAGGGAGAGATGTAGTAACCCACTTTCATCCAACTACAGGCAGTTCTGACTTCCCACAACATCCATTACAACTGCATGCTAACTAACAATTACACATTATATGATTATTTAGCAACTTTTAGGAGCTATTTGGACAGCCAATGGCTGCTTTCCTTACTGAGCTGGGAAAATAGTTGAGACTCTGGACATTTAATTGTCTCTCATTTAAACTCCACAAAAAACTTGACAGATCAAGTCTGGAGTGAATTACTTTAAAATAAAAAATAGTTTGAGATTTACACAAAGTCGAGCATTTTCAATTATTTTCCGGCATTAAGACTATCTGGAAACAAAGCAAGCCAAGGCACCTGGGTGATCAACACAGTTTTGTTTTGACAAAAAGTAAAATGTTTCACATGTGACAAAGGTACGGGGATTATCAGGTAATGAAGTAAGCAGGTCTTATTTGCATTCGTACTACGTGTTTTAATTTCGGGATGGTATTCATAATTGCAAAAATCCCTAACTGGGAGCGGGAAAACGAGTCAGAATCTGTAAAGCAGCTAAAACACAGATCCATCCTCCAGCTCCTTTGCCTGGAAAGCTGAAAACAGGACAGAGACGGAGAACAGACTCCCCTGCAGGGCTTATTACCATACAGCTGAAAGGTTAACCCACATTCTCTTTGAGGCTTTCTCAGTTTCTCAGTTTAATTTATTTATCAGTCACTGGATGACGTTTTTTAAAGGGAAATGTTGCTTGGGTTCCACATCTTGCCTTAACACTGTTCATTGCATAAAAATACGTCAGAAATCACAATAGTAATCAATACATCCTTCCAATTAAAGATAAAATGCAGACTGTGTGCACTGTCAGCCTTCATGCTCAGGTTTGTGCAGATTTTTCTGGACCTTGTCCATTGTATACTTTTTAATATTGTATGTTCATCTTTATTTTTTCTTTTTATTCTTCGTCTTTGTTAACTTTATATAATCGAACATTAAAAAACATCAATCAGATTTGATAGGGTCGTTGTAATTGCGTTTGTTTTAGTTTCATTTCAGTCTTATTGTTCTGAAGCTTAACGGGACAATCAATCTTTATGAAAAATACTTGAGCCTGTGCCGCTGATGTTATCAGCTAATTTTTTTTCTTTCAAATTCAAGCAACCTGAAGGTTTGATCGTGCCTTGAGAAACGGTTTTGTGCAAACATGCACCCTCATGCAGGAGGTGGCCTGAGTGGATCTGAGGTTTGTTCGGCTCTCGCAGGCTGTGAGAACTGCAGAAATGGGAATGAAAAGTTCCCTGAGCTGCATGGGCAAGCCCAAAAAATAAACGCAGCTGTAGATATGCACATTAATGCACAGAGCAGACACTTAAAAGCCTGGAACACACCATGTTTGAGATCTGAGTCTGCACTTGCCCGTGAAGCAAAGAGAGGACGGGCATCGTAATCAAAGGAAGCATTGAGCTGTAATTATATGAAAAGTACACTTTTATGTGTACTTTTACGTACTCTTTACGTTTTCTAAACAGAGCTGCATGTAATTAGTTATGGTGCCCTGCAAAATTTTTAATACCCCTTCCACTCGTATTTTGTCCCATTACAGCCACAAACCTGTTTTATTGAGTTTTTAGTTGTTGGACCAACACAGTGCAGCATAATTGTAACATAGAAGGGGGGAAAAAAGCAAGTAACCCCTTTAAGCTAACGCCGATGAACCAACACTTGGGGTTTGGTATGCACCATCTTTGCACAGCTACGCTAAAATGTTTGACACCTTTTTTGTGTATATTTAAGAAAAATGGGTTAAACTCAGACTGAATGGAGAAGATCTGTGAACATGGACCCATTTTTAAGTTCAGAGTTAAAACAGATTGAGGTTTAGGCTTTGACTGGGCCATTCTGCAACATAAATCTGCTTTGATCTAAAGTATTTCAGATTTTTCAGAGTCTAACAGGGTTTCTTCCAGAAAAATCCTGTGTTTTCCCATCAACTCCGACCAGCGTCTGCGTCCCTGCTCCCGCCATTATCTTTGGCCATGGGGAAGCTGTGTTCGTGTTAATTTTCTGCCTCACATCCTTTTTGCATGTTTGCAAAAGGGTAAGATTCAGGACTCATCCCATCACAGGGTCCTTCTCCTGGTTTGCCCTGTCCTCTATGTGGCAAACCATATTAATTATGGCTTTCATTTTCTTCTATAAAAAACTAAAATAAAGTTTTATCTGTCCCATAAAATTGCCAAAAGAACAGTTTGTGCTTGTAACGGGACAAAACGTTGAAATGTAAATTGAGCCCCCTGGTACAGCTCCAGGTGAATTTATTTAAAGTTTGAGAGATCCGTTTTTGTAATTGTACACGACGTTATCTACACAGGAGCGAATGTCAATAAATGCTGCTGTCGGTCTTGTGTGACTATCCTCGAGTAACTAATTAAGGATTGTTCCGAAATTTAGTGTCAGCGTTCAGATTATGTGACAAATGTTGATGCTCTGCATTCCTAAGTCTGTGTGGTTCTTTAGTTGTGGTTTGGACTTGTAGTTTTTAGCCTCTGTAGCTGCACCTTACTGCAGGTGTGTGTGTGTGTGCATCAAATCTTAAGTATTAAAACATAACTGTAACTTATAATTTCTATTAAAAAGAATACAGAGACATAGCTAATTACCGGTGTTTGTTGTTTTTTTTTTTGTTACTGAAACGTATTAAGCATTTGTGACAAGCACCCCAACAGGTTAATGTGCAGTGTGGAGCAGATTACTCTGTCTTTGCACTCTAATCACCTGCCAGGGTGTGTCTGTCCCCGGATCATCCCCCCCCCCCGAGGGCTTTTAGCTGCCGCTTCTTCAGATCAGGAATAAACCTCGGCTGGCTTGTCAGTGCTTCAGAGATGATGGTTTTCAGGCAATACAATTATACATGAATACCTGGCATTCAAGCCGAACTGTCCTTTTTCTTTGTTGTAATAACGCAAGGCAGAGAACAGGCCGCAGATGTACAAAACAAAGTGTTCTCACGTTTTAATCTTTGTTCCTTTAAGCTCTGCTTGTGTCAACGTGATTTGCAGCATTTGGTGGTGCTGCAGGTGGAGGTGTGTACAAAGCCTGGTGTGATCTCAAGCCAAAAAACATAAACTACATGCATTAAGAGGGGGGGGGGGAAGTATGTGAACACATGACTCTTTTTAGCTGTTAGCATTGTCGCACTATTGGCATACCTGCTGTTTTTTATACCGTTGGGTCAATAGGGCAGAGCAGAGACATTTTAGGCTTTCTTGTCCTCAGCTCACCTCACTGGTTGTTTTTTTATTTTCAATGGTTTTTCTATTGGGCCTCCAGATTTGTATTTAAAGTTGCTTGTATTTTAGTGTTGTTTTTTTTTTAGTGTTTTTGACGTCGTCCGCTCAAACCAGGTGTTTTGGGGGGCTTTGGAAAAGAAACAGGCGTACAGCATCACAGATCCTCCACCCTACTCGACAGTGGGCCACTGTTTCAGGGATGAATGTGTGAAAAAGCACTTTATGCCGACTTTTTTATGGTTTTGACCGAGATGTAAACTTTTACTGGAGTTCTTTAACTGAACTGAGAAAAGATTCCTTTTTCTGGTTCCTTACAATCATCGTTGATGAGAGAAACTTTGTTCCTCGTACAGCTTGTTTGTCACAGATGAATAAATCTCTACAGGACTTTGATGACAGAAACCAAACTTTATTCCACAACTTGTGCTCTTGCAGTTGTAGTCACATAAAGGTTGTGCAGCACTCTTAAAGCCCCAATTGTTGCAGCGTGCCTCAGCAACGAGCCTCACACACATACAACTCTTCACTTAAAGTAACAGTAACCTATTTACTGCTCTACCTTGAATCTACAAATATAAAACTTCCTTTTACAGAGTAAAGTTCTTAAATCAACATTAGGATAAATCAAATGGTTCTCAGCTGAACCTATTTAATGACATTTTCCATTTATTACTTATTTCAGTGACTGCAATACACCTTATACAAATGTATAGTCTAAAACACATATGAACTAAAACCTGGCTCCCACAGTCACACCTTCAGATTTTTCAGAGTTTTTAAATGTCCCTATAGCAATTTCCCTGATTTACTATGGTTAATATAAATCTACCTTAGATGACCTGTATGTTCTCCTATCATTCCTGTTTTGAAGAATGACTGACTAGGACAAATGTGTCTGTGTCTGTCCTGTGTGTGCATGTGCAAAACAGAAAAACATGGATTTTTAACAGAGTAGCCGATATGTGTGAGGGGTGCTGGATCCATAAACATAATCTAGCCACTAACCGGTAGGGGCCTTGTTCTGTTTAAAAGCTAAATATCTAACAGAATCAAGAAGATTTTATTAATTTAATCCACTTTTTCTTGGTCTATCTTGTTCATTGCCTGATGACTGAACACACATAAGCTTCCTGATAACTCTTTGGTATTAGAGGCATGTAGAATACAGTTTGTGGTTATTCTCAGGAAAGGAGTGGTTGAATACCTCTAACACCTGGTGTTACTAGTTTCAAAAAAATATGTAACAGTCGGAGTAAAATCATTTAGCTTATATATGGTTAATGTGCCGTGCAGATGCCTTTAGGGTTAAGGTTACAGCGAAGCCAAGTGTTGAGTGCCAGAGCCACTCCGGTGTCACTTTGGTAGTAACATGTTACAGAGAGACTCCCTATGTGACCTTGTTTAGCGCGCTTCTGCAACGGCGTGTGACCAATAGTTTCTGCTGTTTGCATGATAGTATTTTACCGCTGCTGCACCGTAAATACCAGAAGGGTGACGGTGCAAAACATGGTGGTAAGGATTTGTCATGAAAAGCAGATGCATGACAGTCTGTTTTTATATCTTATTTATGTAACATGGCTGAGCCTCACACCATGCAGAAGTCAGGATTGTAAAAAATTATTTCTGGCAGAGAATAAAAGCATGAACTGGACAGTTTGTAAGTAATTCTGAAAAAGAATCCAAGACATTTCTACTTTCTAACCCAGGGGTGTCAAACATACGGCCCACGGGCCGGTTCCGGCCCGCCGAACAATTTAGTCCGGCCCGGTGGCTAAATGCATTATCATTATTCAAAAAAATAATAATAAATTTTTTTTTTTTCTCCCCCAGTGTCCTGTCTGGCAATGCGGCAATAAGAATTGTTGTCTTAATGCCAAAAAGAGCTCATCAGATTTGACTTTCACAAGTGGAGCAGTACTGCTTTTGCCATAGTGCTCCGCTTGATTTATGAATGTGAATAGTTTTATTATGATTCATGCGGGGAATATCTCAAATGATATGGACACTACAATGGGAAAGTAGCAGAGGAAAGAAAGAACAAGAAGAAAGTGAATGAAAGGAGATAAAAGGAAGAGAATGATAAAACAATTATTGAAAAAAAGCATGTACTTCTGCAGTTCCTATGTTGTCCACGGGGTGCGCTGTGTTTTAATCAGCAGATTAAGCTTCAGATGTGGAAAATTGATTTTAAATCATTTCTTAATTTTTATCTGTTTGATGTATTCTGCCATGCAGGACAGTGTTTTTAAGTTCCAAAAAATGTGAATAAATGTTTTTCAACATTGTACAATCACTGTGATCAGTTCTTATGCATAATGCACAAGTAAATGTTTAACTGAGTAAAAGTATTGTTGAAATTGCACATGCTTTTCTTAAAAACGCTGAGGTTATTCATAATATATTGTGTAAAAGTGAAATTCATTTAATATAAAAATCAACAAGTTCACTTTCATTAGTACTATTTAGTTTTGCAATGAGTTTACTTGTGTGGCCCTCTTGAGATCAGATTAAGCTGTATGCAGCCCCTAAACCACAATGAGTTTGACACCCCTGATCTAACCAATCGGCACATAAAGTTTTCTCTTTTTTTTTTTTTTAAATGATTGTGTATAATATTTTAGTTTAAGGCGTCGCCTCCCAGGTCAGTTAACCCCACTGGCCAAGTAGAACACAAAGATTAGGACTTAAATTATGAGAATATATATGTCTTCACTCCCATTTCCCAGTAACAGTAAATATTTGTATGAAGCCATAGAATATATGAATCTGTTATTGGTGTAATATGAGCCAACACAAGCTGTGGAGGTAATTCAGCCATTTGCTTCAAGTTTTGGACCAGGGACATGTCTAAAGGTTTACAGTTTATTGTAGGGTCACGTTGTCATTGTGTTAAGTTGTCAAAAGACAAATTATTTGATTTGCTTTCAAACTTAAATAACAAAAATCCAATAAGCCTATGAAGTCATACTTCCTTTACTTTCAATGGGTCCCTTTTGTCTGAAATCAGTGTAGAAAAGGAAGCATTTGTTTGCTTTCAGAGGGGATTGAAGGGCCAGGTGTGCTTAAAGGATTTTAACTTACATTATTTTCTCGCTAAGATAATAAGTTCTTTTAAACTACTCTCCTCGTGCCAAAAAAACTTCTCATAATGCAACCGTTATAGCCACAATGAATGAAGCGCTTGTGTTCACGTTTGAAGCTAATCTCGTTACTTTTCAGAGCTACACGGCTTCCTTTTCAAAATGAAACAAACTGCAGCTTCCTTTACGGTGCTAAGAGTGGAAAAATATGACTAAGTAGCTTTGATCTCGGACTGAACATCTTATGGAATGTGATGGAAAATTATCTTACAACGGAAAAATAAATTAAGGGCTTCCAATGACACTAATAAGGAAGTGGCAACAACATTTCTACTAGCGCACCCAACCCCTCTAGTGCATACAGCGGCGGGGGAGAGGGGGAAAATCAGTCCTTTCCATGTAATTACAATTTATAGCAAAAGTTTTTAAAGAGAGATAAAAATGTATGAAATGGCAAAGGGTTAGATTACAAATTAAAAAGGATAAAACTTTATTTATTTACCTTATGATGAGTCATGTAGATTAATTTTACCTAAGTGTTCAACCCTCTGCATTTATCCGGGTTTGGGACCGGCCCAAAATGAGACGAGGGACACTGTATTTATTGCCTTTGATTCTGCATTATTATTATTATTATTATTATTAAGCTATTATAGTAATTATTAGGGTAATTATGATGTTATATGAATACTTTGTAGTAAGTCATCCTAGCCTGTGGATGTGGACTGTAAGTAGACGGGCTGTTCAGGAGTTTCCTGTCTGTCCACAAAAGATGATATTGTTATTCCATTTTTTTAATAAACACTTCCACTGAAGGCTTGCATGACACAAACATTTAAAGTATTTGTCGTTGTTGCCAAGGAGACAAAGCCGAGTGACTAAACTGGGTGTTTTTTAGCCCATGCTGCACTGGACTGCTTAGTTTTTGTTTTTTCTCTAAAGAGCCGAGCTGTCCAGAATCGGCAGACCTGACCACAAAGACTGAGTGGAAAACTCTCCTCATTGTGGGTTGCTAAGATTTCCAGCGCGATTCTAGGGCATCCACAGAGGAACTTCAGTGATAGGGGAAGTTAGGCGACTGAGGGGGGAAAAAAAAAAAAAAACGCCCCCTCTCTCACTGCTCCACCCTTCCACTTTCATTTTGAGCTCCTCTTCTTTCGCTCGATAGATCTTTTCTTCCTTCACAATACCCCGACGCTCCATTTGGTGATCCGATTCCTCTTAGCGTCTCATCTTTCATTTCAGGAGCTCCGCCGGCCGCTCAGGCTTCCCTTACTGGACCAGGATCAGGCGGGACACATCTCGGAGAGGCACAGCAGCAAGGTACAAACCCGGAGCAGAAAATACATTTTCCAAATTGTTTTACTGAGAGAATGGAGGCGGCGATCAAAGGACTAACTTACCTCCCCTTTTTTTTTTTCTTTCTTTCTTTTTCTTCCCACCACTGAATGTAGGAGAGCAGCATAGCCGTGGTGCTGCCACAGAAACCCAGCAAGCAGAGACAAAGAGCTGAGCTCATCACTCCCATAGAAGAAAGGGTGGACGTCATTAAGGTATATGTGCTGGTCCAGGTGGATTAAAGCTGGCGCGGTTGTACTTCTTTAGAGGGTTTCCCATCGATCTGTTTTATGTTTGAAGGTCTACCTCGAACCTCGGTCAGAGACGAAGCAGAGCGTCAGGATGCTGACGGACGAAGTGTCACAGATCCAGGAGGTCAGAGCCGAGCTGTTCTCCCAGCAACTTTATCTATACAGTGATTTTAACTTTTAATTACTTGTGCAGAACACTAGTAAAAGCCATTGTTGTGTGTGCGCGCATAGTGAACATTTTTTAAAGCGCTTTTTGTTTATAGGTGCGGTACTGCCTGAAGACTCTGAGAGAGCAGATGGCTGCCAGGCAAAACAATAATTTCAACAAGGTAGAGTCCTACTTCTTCCAATGCCAAAAACATGTCTTACAAAGTCATTCAACAGCGCATCTTTTACATAATTAACGTATGGTTCAATGGCAACATTGATATGCTCAGTGTGTCTTTTTTAAATGTTTTTCTCTCAGAAATATCAGTCGTCTTAAATCTATGCATCTGTGTGTCTGATAAAGAATTTCAGTGCTTAATTTGAGGGAAAGCTGCAAGAAATATGCAACACATAAAGCAAGAAGTGCATGAACCAATAAATAAAAAATAATCAGTTTGCAAACAAAACCAACAAACTTTAACAGTGCACTAGAGCAACTTTGAATTAAATTCTAAAAAACTAAATAGAGCTACGGGTTACACAAGGGGTAAAATACACTTGTGAATCAGTAAATCAGAATATTATCAATAGGTCAAAACTGAGGTTTTGAGGTTTTAAAGCTCTTGTTTCTGTTAATAATTGTGAAAAATAAATAAATCAGGTCTAAAGAAATGTGCTTAATGAAAAGCATGTTTAATACTTACAGGTTGTTTTCAAAAGGTACTTTTTAGTCTGACTAATGGGACTCATTTGAACCCATATTTTAATTTATCAATTATAAAATCACCGTATAAAGAAAATCTCAAGAATTTCAGATTTCGTTTTTGTATTAATGTTGAAAACCTTTGATATTCCTTGATACTGGAAAGTCTAAAGTATGAAATAGCTACAAGTTTATGACTAGGTAAACATTTGTTTATTAAAATGTAAGGAACAGAAACCACTTTTCTCCAGAAAGTGGCACAGAATCCCAGCTGTGGGTCGGTGTCTTTAATTGTTTCTTAGCCAAGGTAGCAAGCTGCTAGAAGCTGAAGGTTTAACCAGGGAACAGTCCATGGTGCTTGCTTGGGTCGTTGAGACCAAACGAGGGTCCGACAGGGGCAAAGCAAACAGGCAGGAATCCACTGAACGATCAGTCACACACAGGAAGGCCGTGAAGGAATGCTGGGAGGTGTACTCACATTAATGGTTTTTGAGAATCTGGCACCTACATGCTGGGAGAGCCAGGTACAAGTAGTGCTCCTCCCAGGTGTGACAGCTCCAGTAATTAGAGCTGTCGCAGGTGTAGGCATTCAGTGGAAATAGCAGGCGCAGCTCAGGGAGCAGAGAGTGATGTCAACACTGTGAACATCACATATAATCATTTTAAGTTTTAGAGTTGAATCCTGGTGGTTTAGACTTCCCCTGTAAACATTGGACTGTTGTGAAAATGCAAGGTTTAATTGAATTCATTTGAAGTTTTTTTTTTTTTTTTTTTTTGACATGTTGGAATTTATTAGAATCATTTTATTTATTCATGCTATAAAAACTTTACTGAAAAGAGGAATAAACCATACGACATCCAAGTTCCTCAAGCAATTGTGATTTCATAATCACCAGTATTGTATGTTCTTTTATCAATAGAGACCTAGAAGAAAGATTTTAGAGAAGGATTATAGTTTCTATCCATTAAATTCACACTTTTAAAATTTAAAAACTTAAAAAAATATATTAATTTAAAACGCTTTAACATTGAAGTTTTTCTAAATTTTTACATTCAATTTGCTTTGAATTTCCTCTGAAGTTCAAGTCGGCTCAATATTTATTTTGTTTAATCTTTTTCACCTGCCTGACCATTATAATTATACAAATAAGAGCCTTACAGAGATGAGCAAACCACAGGACACATGAATTATTTGAAATATCTTCTTTGTTACATCTACAATGAGTGTTAAATAACTTTTACAAGTTTTGCATTTGAAAAAAAAAGCTTCAATATGAAAAAAAATAAGAAATTTGAGAAACAAAACTCAAATCATGCTAGTAAAGACGGCTAAAAAACGAAAAGGTCCAGAGGGCTAATTGATTAAAAATATAAGATTTTTTTTTATGAGATTCAAACTCTTTAAAGATTTTTGATATCAGCTGTGGATGAAAAATAAAACCAAATTCAACAGTTTAAAATTATATTTTTGAGTTGGGAGTTTTTTGCTGAGTCAACCATCTTTGTGCTCTAAAACTTTGCACAAGGGGGCAAATATGAGCTGACCTGCTCTTGTAGCTTTGAGTGTTTTTACCTTCATTTCATATTAAAACTGCGCAGCATTTTCCAGCTTCATCAGTTGTTTTTCCTCATTTCATGACGTGTTGAGAATCCTCCCAGATGAGCTGCAGGCAGGGCAGCAAAGCATCTGGACCCATTTACTGCAGAGCCACGCTGTTGTGGTCTGGCATCGTTTTCCTGATGGAAGACTTTACAGATGCTCAAGATATCCATGCTAGGCGCATCTTATGGGACATAATGCGCGTGAACATTTTGTTCTTTTCCTTCTCTAACGCACCAGACGCCAAATGCCCTTCTAAAAATTCAGCTCCTCTTGCAAGATTTTGATTCAGGAGCTGCGTCTGGTTTATATTTTCATTTGTCTTTGCGTGGGAGCGGTTTCTGCGTTTCTCTCAGGAAAGTTCCCCAGTGCATGTTGTTGCATTCACTAGAGACTAGTCTGTTTACAGCTCACTGCTGCCTGTGGGCCTGCAGACCACAGCCATTCACCATTGATTTTCAACATCATCTTTAATGTACAAAGAATTCCCCAGATTCCTGGAATCCTTTGATATAATCTGTTGTAATGTTTAAAATTCCCAGTAGTTTCACATTGAGGCATTCTGTTTCTCATATCAGACATTGTTTGTTTTTTTGGTCTTTGCCTCTATGTACGCTCCTTGTATTAAATCTAACGATTCAAGGATTTTTAGATGAAGTCCCATTTTTCTCTACAATGGCTGTTTAACAAGGCTGTAACTAATTGCAGACAAGGCCATGGGCGCCTGATTATGTTAGAAAAATGGGGAAGCAAGGCTGGAAAGATGAGAAAGATAAAGTTAAGCCTAAAATTAGTCATCCCCTCTGCACATTTGGGTTTTAAGTAATCCTTTAATTTTACCAACATGCGTCTCAGGACTGGAATTAATAGTAACATAACTGGAGCAGCACGACTTAAAACTGACAGAGAATCAGTGGAGGGAGCTACAGATTAGGGTGATGGCAAGGAGGCCATCCAACCTCAGAGACCCGGAGCTCTTATCAAATATAAAACGTCAAAATACCAGAGGAAACATGCAGAAAGCTGGTCAGTAACTATAGGAAGGGCTTTCTTACTGTGATGGATAGAGAGATGTTTCTGTTGATTACTGAAACAGGAATAAATCACTTTCAAAAGCTGTTTAGTGAATAAATTTTTTTTAAAATTGATACTCCTTTTCCATTGTCATCTTTTGCTAGACGCCTGTATTTGTCTTTCAGAAACCAACTTCTTGATCATATAAGCATAACTTTAAATCTAAATTTGGCAAGTGTAGGGGTTACTTTGTGCTTCGCTGGATGTGGTTATACCCTTCATCTGATTAACAAAAGAGCTTTTTTTTAGTTAATGGATTTACACTCGATGTCACCACCTCTGTTTCAAGAGCAATATCTGCATTTTCAACTATTAATAATATAGTTCCTACTGTGATTTTATAGTGGGGACCATATTATTTTCTTTTCCCTGTTACTGAAATATTTCATCCATTGTGAAAACTTTCTTTATTTGCCAGTCTAAGTTGTTCGCTTTGACCTATTCTATAGTTAATTATAGCCTCAAAAATGGTCACCGGGGTGTTTCTACAACTGATGAATAAGCTTCATAACAGCTGATGAAATCATTACAATGCGGTAAGAACCTGCAGCAGTGACGGCACGGTGTATTTCTGCTTCTGCCTGCTGAATACGCCAAGGTGGGGGTATCATCAACTTCCAAATAGCACCCTGATAATTTTGCTTCCAAGCAACATACCTAAATAAAACTCATGAAATAATGTCACTGCGTTTGGTTTTAGTGTGCCACCTCAGTATTATAATTGGCCCCCATCTTGGTTACAAAATGCCCTGGAGGAAGCCCTGCTGCTTGTAGGGAAGGTTTAGACTTTAGAGCAAGGGGGAAAATGGAGAATCAAAAATCAATTTGCTTGATTTGTGCCAGCGACTATAAAGTAAAATCAGTTTTAAACACCTACTTCTGTTCTCAGGTTCCAGCAAACGGCTTCAGTGTCACCGTGCCCAGCAACCAACCACCTGTCACCACCACCACCAACACCAACAACAACAATAATGTCACCCCTGACTTGCAGGTAAGCTCATCCTTCATTATTTAATGCTTATTCTTTAGTTTGTTTCTTTTCTGAGGAGATTATTTATTTATTTATTTATTTTTATGCATGAATATTAATGGACTGAAATAAATGAATGTGGCACAAATTCCTTTCAGCTGCAACATATTTACCGGCACCAAATGGGTATTAGAATCGAATAAAAATGATGTGTAAATGTCAGATTTAGCTCCTCTTAAACCACTAACAGCTTCCTCTCATATTACCTCTCCCATTGCATTATGCTTGACTCAGCACATCATAAGATCTGCTATAAACCCACAGTTATCTGCAGGGCTGTGGGTGTGTGGGTTGTATACAGGCAAACCCGGGTCAATTTACTCTGCCCTCCTTTCTAAAGTACTGTCAGACTAGATTACTATGCCGGGAGCGAAGTGCAAAGGGAAATTTTGTCCACGTCAGTAAACGTTTAGAGACAAAAGACTATATTTTGACAGTTTAAACGCTGCTTTTTCCTAAGGCCAGCCCTCGTTATCGCCTGCCATCGTCTCATGCCTGAGTAGTTTCATGAGATTAGGCCTAATCAGGCGCGTCTCTCTCTCTCTCTCTGTCTCCGCCCACTCTCACAGCTCGAGGACAATCAGGAGGACAGCGCCAAGCTCAGAGAGGTGACCAGGCGCCTCTACGCGCAGCTGAAGGAGATGGAGGAGCAGCATCAGGAGGAACGGGCCAGACTGGAGGTCCGTGTCAGGAAATGAGTAACCAGACGTTGTTTCTGCTCGCCTATGACTCAGCCCTCTGCTGCGTTCGCACTGCTTTAACAGTTATCCGTTAATATTATCTTTGGAGTCCATTACTCATTCTGTGAAGCTCCACCTTTCAGGGGTTTTTGTAAAGGATCTGTCCAGACTTGACAAACATTTTTGCCTTGGTTTCATCTGCTTTATAGCTTCTTTCTTTCTTTTTTTTATCTCGCCCTCACTGTTTTGTTAGCAGCACAATGAGGGACATAACAGTCTATTTCTAAAGACCGACTCATCTCCATTTATTTTGACTACGTCTGTTGTCACAACCATGTCAGTGGAGTAGAAAATCGGGCCACCACAGAAATAAGATTTTGAAAATATATATTTATAAAATTATTTTCCTAAATTTAAATAATTCATTAGTTAAAGTGAGATTTAAAAAAACTAAGGAGCACCAAATGCACAGTTTTTAATATCTTTGTTTATGAATGTTCTGTAAATGAATCCCAAAATTGGGGACTTCATTAAATTTGAAAGCTGAACATAAATGAAACAATTCTAATTCATTTTAATAAAAAAAGTCTATTCAATTCTGCAAAAGTCAGAATTCTGACTATTTTTCTCTTAATTATGAGAAAAAAGTCAGAATTAAACTTTTTTTTTTTTTTTTTTAATGGCCCTAATCCTCTTCCGTAGATATAACAAAAGATCTACCGGTATTTTTTTTTTTAGCAACACCCAAGCCAGATCCGGTGTGAAATAATAAAGATTATGTCACGCTCACCAAGTATGGAGAAGTATCTGATTCTGTGGGCGCCTCTCTCTCTCTTCCAAAGGCCATGGTTACTTGCTTAGTGTATTGCATCATGAACTCTTGGAGATTATAAACAAAGATATGGTGAGCTCTGACTATAAACTGAAAACCGGTCATCAGTGAAGGCTTCATTTGGCTAATGAACTAAAACCTGTGGCCAAATCAACACAGTAATGCTTCACCAGACACAAAATCACCTCCTTCCGTGGTCATCTCAGTCTTATCATCAATTCAATTTTATTTCTATAGCGCCAATTCATGAAACACGTCATCTCAAGGCACTTTACAAAGTAAAATTCAATCAAATTATACAGATTGGTCAAAAAATTCCTATCTAAGGGAACCAGTTGATTGCATCAAAGTCCCGACAAGCAGCATTCACTCCTGGAGAAGCGTAGAGCCACAGGGAGAGTCGTCTGCATTGTCCATGGCTTTGCAGCAATCCCTCATACTGAGCAAGCATGAAGCGACAGTGGAAAGAAAAACTCCCCATTAACAGGAAGGAAAACCTGCAGCAGAACCAGACTCAGTATGAACGGTCATCTGCCTCAACCGAATGGGGGTTCTCCCATAACTTAAAAAAATGTTTTGGGAGAAGAGCAACCACTATCCATGTAGCAAAAGGGTGTTTTTTCTGCTGTTAAACTGCAACCACGTGTAGAAATGTGCCTGCGGGCTTATTTGAAACCTGGAATAGACAACAAATGCTTGCCATCAGCATTAAATCTACAATGTTTTCAGACAAAGATGATTTCATCAGCAGGAAGTGAACAGACCATCATGGGCTTCCTGAAAAGCTGTTGAGAAGACAGTCCATTAGCTTTTAGTGGATCTCAGATTAGGAGCCATTAGGACATGACTCAGGCTCATGGCTGGAAAAACAGATCATCAGTTTGTTCTCCACGATTCGCTCTAATTTATTTTACTTTGAGTTATTTTCTCTTTCGTTTTGGCTGGATATTAACTCAACATAAAAGAGGGTTTGTTTCGTTTTGCATGTTTATGTTTTATCTAAATGGCTAAAACCCGGACTGCAATTCTGGCTTCCTAAAGCCGGTATAAAATATCGTTTATACGTTTTACAATTTGGTCAAAGAGAATCTTAGAAGGAGCCTTCAATTCAAGGACATGTAGGATTTTCATGCTGGATGTCTGAGCATACGCTCAAAATTATTTGTATATGCAGTCATGTCAGAAATATGGAAATATATTCCGTTTTAACAAGAATATGAAAAAAAATTAAACTTGTCAAAGGGTATTTTCTTTTAGGTAAGATGTTATTTAAAAATAAAATGCAGTTTTTCATTAAGATAGTCCTATTTTTATTCCTACTTAAAATCCATCCAGGCAGATCTCATCTGATGCACGATTAAAACCATGTTATTCTGCATGTTGAAGGTTTGCCCTGTTTAAAACTCGGATGTTTGCTATCTTCCTGAAGTGAGAGTGAACATCATTGGCGGATCAAAAGAGCCGTCAGAGGGCTTCAGGGAGAGGAGTGTAGCAACTTATTGGTCTGATAGGAAGCTTATTGACGTTTTAAAAAAATTTGAAATCACACAGAAGATGGTCTGCGAGTCTGGTCATCAAAGGAAGTTTATTCAGAGATGCTAAAATCCTTAATGCTAAGCTGGAAGATGGTAGCAGAAGTCTTGGAAAACTCTAAAATATTATGATGATCAGGTTAACCTTTCTAGGGAGGTGACCTTTATGAGAAAAAGTACAAAGTTATACATGTTCCATCACATTTTACAGCAACTGTATGCATCTAACATGATATTCTTTGAACAGATCAGACTAAAATTATATTATCTGGACAACAGAATAGAGCACAGAGGCAGAAGTGTCGTGGTTTGGGGGCTGTTGTTGCAGCACCACCTAGCCAGCTCATCTTCATAGACTCGCATATCGGAGGATACGTGAGGAAAATGTGAGACCATCTGTAAAATGAATTTAACTTGAAGCAGAACTGGACCCTGGAACATGACTGCGTCCGAAACAGGCCAGTAAATCCACTAAGTGGCTGGCTGGAGAGGCTCGGCCTCATTTAGATGCAGTGGGGAGACTAGAAATGGGCTGTGCACACAAGAAACTCCTCCGTTATCGCACAGCTGCAAGTGAAAAGAGGAGCAAAGTTTCCACACACTGATTTCAGAAACTGGTAGACGGCTTGAAGTGTTTTTACTAAACTTATCTAAACCAAAAACGGGGTGACACTCTGAGGGGAAGTGGTCTCCTAACTTGTTTTTGCAGATTATATATATTTTTCGTTTGATTTAATTCGTTTTCTGCATTTAAACTAACTTGTCCCAAGATAAAACCGAGATTAGATGTTGACATGAACATTTCAGCTATTTATATTGTCTTAAAATTCTGTTATGCAATAAGTAACACTGAAAAACCCATTGTGTGCATTCTGTGCGAGCCATAATTAATGCCTTGTTTTTTTTCTTCATATTTACACGCTGAGACGACATGCTCATGATTTATCAGTGCAGTTATGACTAACCCCCAAAGCAAATGTCAGAGGACCAGTATAAGGCGACAAAAAGAGTGCAATCAGTGTTATCATTAGGCGTTTTACACGAAGCCTGATATAAAATGTCCATCTGTGCATCATCTTGCAGGCCGAGTCCAACGAGTACCGCATTCGCCTGGCTGAGCAGTCAGAGCGTCTGCAGGCGGTGGAGCTGCAGTCGGAGGAAAAAGGCCAGCAGGTGGAGGAGCTGCAGAGACTGCTGGAGAGCATGAGGCTCGAGAGCGGCCTCCTCAGAGACAAGGTGGAGGCGGGGGAGGCGGAGCTGCTGCGACTTAAAGAAGACCAGGAGGAAGGAGCCGAGAAGGAACAAAAGTAGGAATTTACTCTTTAAATCCCGTTATATCGCTTTATATCAGGCAACAAGTGCGACCTCAGGTAGTGATTGGACAGAGAAAACCTGGAGATGGTTCTGTTGTAGGTTTCAACTGTTTTTTTTTTTTGTCACGTCTGCAGGTGCACGGAGCTCAACCATCAGGTGGCTGTGCTGAAGGAGAAGATCTATCACCTTGATGACATGCTGAAGAGTCAGCAGAGGAAGCTCCGTCACATGATTGAACAGGTATTTACGCTCAAATAAAGGTTGCCTGGTCGTCCAGCCACACTCTTCTACATGCAGGAGAAGCCAGTAAAGAGGAAATGAGATGTTGTTGTGTGTTGCTGCTGAAAACGCAGAAGTGGGTTGTTGTCGTTTTTTTTTTTTTTTTTGGTATTAATATCTTTGTTTGTTTTGGCCCATCTCACAGCTGCAGTACTCACGGACGATACTCCAAGACAGGGATCGGGTCATCATGGATCTGGAGGAGAAGGTCGCTTTCCTGGAAGCTGAGGTAGGCAACCTCATGGTGAAAAAGAATATGATTGGCCTTCCAGATGGCTTTACACTTTAAAGCAGCCTTTGCCGTAACTCTGAAGTTTCCTTTCAAACGTGGCCTTGTGAAACTATTCATTTACCATTTGACTTCTTCACAATTTGTCACATTGTAACCACAAACCTCAGTGCGTTTTCCTGGGATTTTATTTGTTGATCAGCTATAATTATGGCATGCATTCAGCCCACTTTGATACCCCAAAATTAAATTCACTAATTTGTAAAGAGTCAAATGGTGTACAATCTCATCTCAGCTGTTCTGACTCGGAAGATAAAGAACATCAGTGACCAAACCGCATCATGAAAACTAAGGAACCCAGCAGATGTAGAGAGGTTTAATGCAGGGTTAGGTTAATAAATATCTCAGGCTTTGAGGTGTCGGAGCACTAACCAAACTATTTTAAAAAGAAAGGAGTATGGACAACTGTAAACTTACCAAGACATGATCATTCACCTTAACTGCTGGCTGGGTAACAAGGAGCCAATGAAGGGAAAACTAAAGCTAAAGGCTTCGAACTGCATTTTGTGGACTTCCTGATTGTAAAGAATTACAATAGTCCAGCCTTGAAGTAACAAATTCATGGACTAGTTGTTCTGTGTCACTCCTGGAAAGGATATATTTTAATTTTGGCAGCATTCTGGAGGTGGAAGAAGGAATTCCTGTAACCCTGTTTAATATGGGATTTAAATGACAGGTGATTCACTTTATTATTAGAGGCCATGTTAATGCCGTCAGATGACTTGACTGAGCAGTTTCTTTTCCAAAGACTCTGGTCCTAAAACAGTAACTTCTGTCTTGTCTGAATATATAAGTAGAACATTTAGTCTGTTTAGTATATTTTTCTGTCTTCAAGACATGCCTGTAGTATATCTAACTGGTTGCCTTTTGATTTATGGATAAGTATAGCTGAGTTTACCTGACTCCGCCAGATAGATTTGCTCCGCATATCCATCTGGAAACCTTCCGTTGAAGTAATTTTGGGAAGGGGCGAAAATACTGGTTAGCTGATTGGCCTATGTTGGTGATAGACGGGCCAAATGAACCAATCAGATTCGCCGTGGCTCGTAACAGAGCGATGACGAAAACACAACCACAAGCCAAGCTACTTTTGCTGCTGCAGGTAAAGGCTCGTTAGCTCAGCAGAGAAATACTCTGTAATTCCGATAAAACTTGCTCGATAGCCACGCTAACGCTAGTTTCATCGGCTGAAGCCGCCATGTTCTTTAGACTGAACTGTCGCGCTTCTCGTTGCGTCACACCTCAACCCGCCTCAAAGCCAACGCTGATTGGACGTTCGTTTGGTGAACGGCTCCAAATTTTCTTTAGCGGAGAGTAGCCAGACTGATCTGCCAGTGAAACCTTGAAAGCTCGCGAGATCAGGATGGTCTCACGAGGCTATAGCTGAGTGTCATCAGCATAAAAGTGAAAATTAATCTCATGCTGTCTGATAATTTTATCAATTGGAAGCCTATATATAGTAAAGATAATTGGCCAAAGGACTGAACCCTGTAGTCTTCCACAAGTAACCCTGGAGTTTGATTACTTGATTATTTACATGAACAAACTGGAATCTGTCAGATGAGATTTAAACCAGCCTAACACTGGAAATCATGTAGCCATGTAGGGAAATCCCTAAATGTGTAGAAGAAGGTGCTTGGGTCACATGAGGCCAAAGACCGAACTTACACACAAACATTAGGTCTCATGAGATACTGTGAAAAACCATAAACACATTGTCCTTATGCTGAAATATGGTGATGGCAGCATCATGCTGTGGGAATGCTTTTCTTGAGCAGGAACAGAGAAGTGTGTCAGATTTGATGGGAAGATGGATGTAGTTAAAATATAAAGACCTGTGGAGACGGCTACAATGTATTCATTGATGGGACTGAATACAATAAATGATTTTAAAAAGTGTATTTCACTAGGCAAAACGCTGGTGAAGATTCTCAGTGATCCAGGTCATGATCATTCCAAAAACATTAAAAAAATAAATAAACTTTTCCAAAGTTTGAAGACGTTTCGCTTCCTATATAGATTAAATTTTGAATTGAGAAAGCTTTCTGGATAGGAAGCGAAACGTCTTCAAACTTTGGGTAAAAAAAGTCCAGTTTTTTACTTTTTTGGAACTAGGTAAACCATTAAGAATAGTTTCTTATTTACAGTGTCAGCCTGAATACAAATACACAAGAATGTTCAGATTTCTAATTTTTGGTAAACCACGTATCCTTTTCCTTTCTCTGCAAAACGAGCATAAAATCCTAAAAACATGCGCTGATGTTGCAGTTTTAAAGTGACAATGTGAAAAAGCTAGAGACGATATGAATGATTTTGTAAGCCACTGCAGAAAAATTTCTGTCTGTGACATTCACATAGTCTCCATGTGCATTTTATGTCAGTTTTTCAACAATATATATATATATATATAAAATTCTTTTTTTAATATTTGCTTTTAAATTACAAATTTCTGCTCTTATGATAGCTTGCAGAGTAATTGAAAATTGGCATGCCTTAAAAAAAAAAAAAACACCCCTACTTGCACCTTTTCTTTTGCATACAATGAGGATGATGATCCTTGGTTTTTATGTCTTCCTGCTTGCAGAACAAGGAACTGCACGACCACATGGAGCACTTCCTGGCAGGACGGGACCCTCCTCCCCTGTCCACAGAAAACAAGCCAGAAATTGTTTATAGGTGAGGAAACGCGTCTGTTTCCATTTCTACTCAAAGCTCATCGGATCTACACGTGAGCTTACTGTTGTCATTTTTTTGCAGCAAACCTTTGATTCCAGCATCCCCGACCCCGACCGACAAAGTTCTGCCTTTCATCAAAGTCATCGAGACCAGATCCTGAGCAATATCTAAAAATATTATCCAAAACAAATGTGTAAATGTTTTTTTTTAACTAATTCACTCTTCTATATATATTTATATGGTAGATCTGCAGTGATGGGAAACACCAGTTTAACCAACCTCATTTTTAAGTTATCACCTCACAGTTGTTAACACTGTGGTCTTTTACACTCAGGATCATTGTTGCATGTCAAAAAAATAAAAAGTATAAAAAATAGTGCAACATGATTGATACTCGAAAGCAATTAAATGAAATGTGCTGATTTCTTGGATGTTACACACAGGCACAAGCCTGTGTGGTTTGTACTTTGACAGAGAAGCCTTCAGGATACAGTGGCAAGAGTTCAGAGCTTCATGCCGTCTCTTGTGCTGAATAATAAGCAGTTTTTTTAGGTAAGCTTTTAGAAAACTAATCTAAGTTACATCAAAAAAGATCATAGGGTTCTGAGTGTGTTAGCACCTTTTTATATATACCAGTTAAAATTTCCTTAGGGATCATGGTCAGATTCCTCAATGCTTGGCGCATACTTTATTAGGATGTCGCTAACATTAGTGGCTCATATGCGTAGAAAAAGAAGCATTTAATGTATTGAAACTCTTAACTTATGGTGTATTTATACTCCAGTCATTCTCCAAACTGTTTCCTTCTCCAATCTGCAGAGAATTGCTCCAACATGGTCTGTGTCCAGGTTTACTGCTGCGAAAAATGTATTTAATAATGCTTATTTAACTTTTGTATTGTTTGCATCTTCCAACTTCTTATTGTTAATACTTTGTTGTTTTTCTGTAAACACTGTAGATAGATACCCAAATGTTAAGCATTTTTGCTGTAGATTTTATCCACTCTAATTTAAATCTAAATAAAAGAAACAGGATAATCTAAACGTGTTGTCGTAGCTTCTTTTCCTAGGGCTTAATTGGAGGCTTATACTGCCACCTAGTGGTCCTATAAAGAACAGAGGATCAACGAGGAACTGAACGTGGTTACCTGTTCTCCACCTTTTAATCACATAACCACAGCTCACATAAATACAAATCAAACTGCATCAATAAGTTAGAACTTAAATATTTCACATCGGTGCAAACACATAATTAAAAAACTAATTTGTATTTACAGTTGGGACTTTTGGAGACATTAAATAACTTATTCAAAAAGGAAATGCATATTAGGTTGGGCTTGATTTCCCTCTTAACACAATTAATTGGGTCCTAACAGGACAGCCTGATAAACTCCCAGAATGTCTTTAACTTGAAAGCGCCACCTATAAAACACAGCCTTGCAGATTTTCGGTAATTGTCGCGCACACGTCCCCTCCGAGTTTCAAAGCGTGCTCTCCAGCGTGTTGTAGTTGTCTTTGAAGCTTTTGAGCTCCAGAAAGTGTTTGGGCCTCTTGCTGCGCTGGCCCGTGGAGGGCAGGTAGGTGACCTGGATGGTGGAGGGAGTGCCGCGGACGGGGGAGCCCGTCAGGTCTTTGGCTGCAGACTGGTGCTGCTGGTCCAGGCTGGTGGTGCTGGAGTAGGCCTTCACACTGTGGGGGAGAGAAGAGGGATGACTGTCGCCCTGATGAACGTCTCTGTTACCATCAGCAAAATGGTCCTTACTGATCAGACGTTTTCATGACTGCCATACATTTTAGTCTTAATGACTTTATTTCAACTATTTTTCTTGGTACACTAATAATGCACCAACTTTGGTGATTTTTTTTTTTTTTTATTTTTTTTTTTATATAGACAAAAGCTGGGTTCATGTTTTAATATATTGGCTCCAATACACAATGAGAATACATCCAACGTACAGGATCAAATATGGACATATGCTCTCTCTCTCTAATACGTGGTTAAATATCTAAAGGTTTCAGAGAAACCAGAATTTTTTTTCTAGCCAACAGCAATGTGGCTAGAAAAAATTAGGTTATTCATGCCAGAATTGGTAAAGTTCATTTAAATTTGGTTTACTGCCACATCTCTGGCTTTTTAGCATAGTCTAACTATTCATGGAGGTCAAGGACAAGAATATTTTATTCGTCACCGCGTGTTATCTCCTCGAGGATCACACTTTACCTGCTGATTTATATTTTATTTTTTTCTCCTTTAGGTGAAACATAATGACTTTGATGTAGTTCTCCCCTCTAATTTTTCTATAAACTTTATGCATTTCCCAAATACTGCTGGCAGTCCAACTAATGTTTGTAATTGAATGTAAATTTGACCACAGGAACAGACTAACTTGTCTATAAATTGCAT